>NC_089584.1:42637856-42777856 GCF_019320115.1 Miscanthus floridulus
CATTGTTATTCATTCTTGTGATTGATTGGCTCTTTCCTTGACACAATGGTATAATCTTCTTGCTCACTCTCTTTACTTTACCGCAAACTAGTTGTCAAGCTCTTTAGTGTAGCTAGTTGTGAGAGTTTGTTAGTTTGGTTAGTGTGGCTCTTTAGTTAGCTTTTGAGAGCACACTAACTTAGTATAGTGTCATAGCTATTATGTGGATAGAAACTATATAAACTAGAATTATGATAGGTGGCTTGCTTTTTAGTAGGCTAGCGCAACACTTGCTTCGCCTCATAATTGTCTAACCGGTTTCTTAAGTGTTGTTGTAGAAATTTTTAATAGGCTATTCACCCCCCCTCTAGCCATTAGGACCTTTCAAGCTTTCCAGGAGATGCCGCACCCTAGGAGGTTGTTCCTACCGCCGTCCAGGAGCCCACAGCCTAGCCCACCATCTCCCTATATGCCATCGCTGGCATGTGGACTGAGAATGCCATGCTCCTCCCGGTCCATGGTCATGGCCATTGTCTCATGGCGCTCCTCGACTCGGGCTCGACGCACAACTTCATCAACGCCGACCTCATGCGCTGCATATGCCTCTCCACTGCGCCCCATCCTTCCATGCAGGTGCTAGTGTCTAACGGGGACCGTGTGCCCTGTGAAGGGGTCACCTGTGACGTCGCTCTCACCATTAGTGGGGAGGAGTTTACCATTAGCTGCTTCGATATCAATCTCAGGGGGTTTGATCTCATCCTCGACATCGAGTACCTCTGCACCTTGGGTCCTATTCTCTAGGACATTGAGGATCTGTGCATGGCATTCACCCACGCCGGCTGGCGTATTCTATGGAAGGGCATTGGCTCTCCCCACGACGACATTCAGGAGCCAGCCACGAGGGCGGTCATGGCTGCCCCATCATAGCCCCTACTGGACTGCCTCCTCCACCAGTTCGGGCTGGCCTTTGATGAACCACAGGGGCTGCCACCAGCGTGGCCATATGATCACCGCATCCACCTGCTTCTGGGCATAGCACCGGTCATGGTTCGTCCCTATCGCTACCCCTAGCTATAGAAGGATGGGCTGGAATGATAGTGTGTAGCCATGCTCACCCAAGGCATCATCAGACCAAGCACGTCTCTGTTCTCCGCCCTCGTGCTATTGGTGTGCAAGGCAGATAACTCCTGGTGTTTCTACATCGACTACCGTGCTCTCAATGCCAAGACATCTAAAGACAAGTTCCTGATCCTGGTGGTTGATGAGCTCCTCGATGAACTGCATGGCTAGGTTTTTCACCAAGCTTGACTTGCGCTCGGGCTACCATCAAGTGCGGATGCATCCTGATGACGTCGCCAAAATAGCGTTCTGCACACACCATGGGCACTTCAAGTTTCTGGTGATGCCATTCGGCCTCTCCAACGCTCCGGCAACGTTCCAGGCCCTAATGAACAACGTGCTTTGCCCCTTCTTCTGCAGGTTCGTGCTGGTGTTCTTTGATGACATCCTCATTTTTAGCTCTTCGTGGGCAGAGCACTTGCAGCACATCAGCATCGTCCTCGACACGTTATGGGCACACAGGCTCCACCTCAAGTGCTCCAAATGCTCATTTGGGGCCTCCTCGGTGGCGTACCTCGGCCAAGTGATTTCAGCGGGCGGTGTCTCCATGGACGCCGACAAGGTGGCCGCTGTGGCATCGCGGATGACCCCATGGTTCGCCCGTGGCCTGCGCGGCTTCCTGGGCCTTGTGGCTACTATTGGAAGTACATCTGTGACTTTGGCATCATCGCAGCCCCGTTGACTCGCCTCCTACGCAAGGATGCATTTGCTTGGTCCGATGAGGAGGACATGGCATTCCAAGCGCTCAAGCGGGCTCTGTCTATAGGCCCCATACTCTAGATGCCTGACTACGCAAAGCAGTTCACCGTGGACTGTGATGCGTCCGGCACCGGGTTCAACACGGTTCTCCACCAGGATGACGGACCGCTCACCTTCTTCAGCCGGCCATTCGTTGCACGTCATCTCAAGCTCGTGGCTTATGAACGTGAGCTGACTGGGCTCGTCCAGTCTGTCCACCACTAGCGGCCATACCTATGGGGGCGTCACTTTTTGGTCCTCACGGATCGTTATAGCCTCAAGTTCTTGCTGGACCAACGCCTCTCCACTGTGCCACAGCACCAATGGATCAGTAAGTTGTTTGGGTTCGACTTTGCCGTGGAATATCGCCCCGGATGGCTTAACACCATGGCGGATGCTCTGTCTCGCCACGACGTTGAGGACAGTGCTGCTTCAGGGGCGGCTGTGCACTTGCTGTCCACGCCAACATTCGCCCTCCTCGACGACATCCGCGCGACTACAGCAGTAGCCAAGGACGCTCAGCTTCTCCTTCAGCGCCTCTAGGAAGGTGTGCGGGCCACACCTTGGCGCATCGATGATGGTCTCCTGCTCCACGGTGCTCGCATATTCATGCCAGCTTATGATGACCTGCGCCATCAGGTGCTCCTCCTGGCTCACTCGGCGGGCCACAAGGGAGTCTAGAAGATGCTCCATTGCTTGTGCTCATACTTCGACATCCCTGGCTACCATGCTCTTGTTAAAGACTTCGTGCGGGCGTGCATCATGTGTCAGTGGAACAAGACGAAGTCCCTGCAGCCCACCAGATTATTGTAGCCCCTCGACGTCCCATCCTAGGTTTGGGCAGACATCTCAATGCATTTTATCGAGGACCTGCCCAAGGTCAGCGGTAAATCCGTCATTCTCACGGTGGTCGACAGGTTCTCCATGTACGCCCACTTCATCGCCCTCGGCCATCCATACTTCGTCGCTTCAGTTGCACATGCATTCTTCGACGGCATTGTTCTTTTGCATGGGTTCCCTTCTTCCATCGTCAGTGATAGGGACCCAGTTTTCATGGGTCATGTGTGGCGTGACCTCTTCAAAATGGTCGGCGTCACGCTCCGCATGAGCCCGGCCTTCCACCTGTAGACAGACGGTCAGTCTGAGGTGGTCAATAAGGTCATCGCAATGTATCTTCGGTGTGTCATAGGTGACTGGCCACGAGCGTGGGTAGACTGGCTGCCCTGGCCAGAGTACTGCTACAATACCTCCTTCCATACGACACTACGCACCACACCTTTTGAGGTGGTCTACGGCCGGCCACCCCCGGCCATCTTGTCCTACACGGCCAGGTCGGCCAGAACAGACACGGTGGACGGCATTCTTCGGGAGCGCGATGAGGTGCTTGCGGAGATTCGGGAAAGGCTTCTCCAAGCACAGCAGCTATCCAAGAAATACTACGACGCGTCCCACCGCAACCGGGAGTTTGCCGTCGGGGATTGGGTATGGTTGCGCCTGCTCCACCATGCTGCCCAGTCCCTCAAGCCCCGTGCCAAAGGGAAGCTTGGCCCTCGCTACACCGGTCTATTCCAAGTGCTGGAGCGCATCGGCCAGGTGGCGTACCGCCTTTAGCTTTCGAAGGGCGTCCGTCTGCATGATGTCTTCCATGTGGGGCTGCTGAAGAGCTTATTTGCCACTCGGCAAAGAGCTTATTTGCCGAGTGTTTTTTTTTACACTCGGCAAAGAGCTTATTTGCCGAGTGTTATTTTTGACACTCAGCAAAGAGCTTATTTGCCGAGTGTTATTTTTTTTTTGACACTCGGTAAAAAAAATTTCAAAGCACATTTTGAAGCAGTAAATTAATTCAAATCAAAAAGTTTTCAACTATAAAGTTGTATAACTCATCAAGATGTACAATGTTTGTTTTGGTCTTTTTTTCATACGACAAAGTGAAAATAAATTTGTTCACAAATCTAACATATCTCTCTGGTAGTTTATGAAACTACAAGAGAGATATATAAGATTTGTGAACAATGTTAGAACGACCATGTCGGATGAACAGATGACCAAACAACCAAAATAAACTTTGTAGATCTCGAAAAGTTATGAAACTTTGTAGTTGACAACTTTTTGATTTGAAAACATTTTGTCATGCAAAACTGTGTTTGAATTTCAAAATTTTAAAATTCAAATTTTGTAAACGACCTCGGATGGAAAAACTTCCTAAACTAAAAGTGTAGATCTCGAAAAGTTATGAAACATTGTAGTTGACAACTTTTTGATTTGAAAACATTTTGTCATGCAAAACTGTGTTTGAATTTTAAAATTTTAAAATTCAAATTTTGTAAACGACCTCGGATGGAAAAACTTCCTAAACTAAAAGTGTAGATCTCGAAAAGTTATGAAACTTTTTAGTTTACAACTTTTTTATTTGAAAACATCTTGTCATGCAAAACTGTGTTTGAATTTCAAAATTTTAAAATTCAAATTTTGTAAATGACCTCGGATGGAAAAACTTCCTAAACTAAAAGTGTAGATCTCGAAAAGTTATGAAACTTTGTAGTTTACAACTTTTTTATTTGAATTCATTTAGGGCCTCAAACATGCAATTTATACTCGGTTTAGTATAATATATTGGGAACTAAAACGGAATCCAGACACAAGTGAGAATGTGGTGTAGTGGTAGAGGAGGTACGTGCACAGCGGGAGGTCTCGGGTTCGAATCGCGTCGGCCGCGTAGCCATGAAATTCACGTGAAAAATGTCGGAGATGGGTGGGCGCTTGCCGGTGGGGGCCTCCATCGATAAAAAAAATTCCATTTTTTTTTGGGTAAAAATCCCATTTTTTCGGGTTTTTTCCGGTTTCAACTTTGCCGAGTGTCGGGCACTCGGCAAAGGCTTTGCCGAGTGCCCGATAAAAGACACTCGGCAAAGTTGGCTTTGCCGTCACTATTTTTGGCGAGTGCTATTCGCCGAGTGTTACACTCGGCGAACCATTTACCGAGTGTTTTATGTATTTTGCCGAGTGTTTCGGACACTCGGCAAACTACAGGAGTCGGGTAGTGTATGGAGCTTACGGAATATTTGAAATTCTTTATGTTTTCTGGAACGGGCCTGGTACAAGCGGTAGAGTCTTACCGCCTAGGTTCGAGTCGCGGTCTCCTCGCATTGCACAGGCGAGGATAAGACTTGCCACTGACACCCTTCTCCAGACCCCGCACAGAGCGGGAGCTCTCTACACTGGGTATACCCTTTTTCTGGAAGGACGTGAAGGTGCCAAGATCAACAAATAAAAGCGCCGATCTGTATTGGTTGGGATTCAGCAGCATCAACCTCGAGGAGGCAAGAGCTCACAAGATGGGCAGGAATCAGGATCGACCAATATGGTAGTCAACTTGGTGCCCCTGCCATTTGTAGATGTGAGAAACTGAGAACTGAGCTAGGCGCGGGAGTGGTTGCATGGATGTCTATTCTAATAGTCAGTTTCGAAACATGCATGTTTTTAATGGTGGCAGGCATGGGTTCTAATAAATTGTACCATATTGTAAACTCTAGATTTGTTTCGCCTTGAAATAAATCGGGGAGGCCTCCTTTGAACCGTGACTGTGCTTATGATATGATTCCAGGGACATGGAACTCTACAGCTGAGATGAAGGCAGGTGGAGCAAACACATAAAACACTTGGGCCCATTTGTTGTAATACTCCATCCCTGTGGCAGCAGCTTTTGCTAAAGTCCAAATAGCGTATACTATATGTTAAGTACAAACTCTCGTCCGGATAAGAAGGTAAAAGAAACCATTGTATATATGTTTTTTTTTTGTAATTTTTAGGGAAGTGGTACACTAACGTACCAAAGTTATGTACTTGTTTTTGTGGAGTGAAGTTTTTTCATAATGTACTATTATTTACTATAATAGCGTATTTAGTTACATACATTGTTTCTTCATGTTTGGAGTTGCATGGAGAAAAAGAAATAGAATTTGACTTTGAATTTATGATTAAAGCCGCATTAAATTAACATGGTGTACTCGTGTGGTCTGATTAAATTTTAAAACAGGCAGGTTTTATTTTACATGCTTGCTGTACAAATATAAGTACTCCTTCTCTCCCAAAAGGAATGCAACTCTAGAACAATGTTATGTTAAGATATGTCAAGTTCAACTAAATTTGTATAAAAGAATAGTATTAATCGTACTAAATAGGGATTATTAGATTGGTCATGAAACATATTTTAATAGTATATTTATTTAAAGTCATAAATATTAATATTTTTAATTATATATGTAGTCAAACTTTAGACACTTTAACCGTGAATACATTTAGAATACATCTAGAATTGTATTATGTTTGGAACGGAGATAGTATACTCATGTGTGAACTTGCATTTTTGTTTTGTTAACTCTGGTGCAGCATACCAAGTACTAATAATAATAAGTGTAACAGGTACTTCCTCCAGGCTATATCCCCATAAAAAGCGTTATTCTCGGTTCTCGAGAAGTCAAATATTTTTAGCTTTGACCAAATGTATAGAAAAAATATTACTATTTATAGTACATGATTAGCACTATTAGATAGATCATTGAATATATTTTTATAATATATTTATCTAAACATACAAATGTTGATAATATTTTTTTTATAAACTAAATTAAAGTTGATAAAGTTTGGCATGCATGTTTTTCATAACGACACTATGGAGCAGAGGATTTTTATTCATTGCATTAAAACATCTAGTAAGTACCAAAGTGTCTCTAAATGTAGTATTCCCTACCTCCCTAAATAAATTAATTACTAGAATCCATGTAAATCAAACTATCTTCGTACACAACACCTAGCTACTCCCATCCGGATTGTAGTACTATCTCCCATAACAATTACACGTTTGAATTTTAGGTACGTACCCCCGGATAAGATTGTAAAAGAAGCCATTATACATATTTTTATAATTATTAGTGAAGTGATACACTAACGTACCTAAGATGTACCTGTTTTTGTAGAGTGACGTTTTTTCATAATGTACTATTATTTACTATAATAGTGTATCTAGTTAACAACATATACATACATAAATACACACATATATATTGTTTTCTTCATGTTTGATGTTGCATATTAAGCATGGAGAAAAAGAATTAGAATTTGACTTTGAATTTGTTATTAAAGCCATACCAAATTAACATGGTGTACTCGTGTGGTTTGATTAAATTTAAAAACAAGCATGTTTTATTTTACATGCTTGGCATACAAATATAAGGGCCTAAGTACTATTTCACTCTAGAACAATGTTATGTTAAAATATATCAAGTTTTACTAAAATTATATAAAAATACTAGTATTTATATAAAAATACTAGTATTTATTGTACTAAATAGGCACCATTAAATTCGTCATGAAACATATTTTAATACTATATTTATCTAAAGTCAAAAAATAATATTTTTAATTATATATCTAGTACTTTAGACACTTTAGCCAAGAATACATTTAAAATACATCTAGAAATGTATTATGTTTGGGACGGAGATGGTATACTCAGGTGTGGACTTGCATTTTTGTTTTGTTAACTCTGACGCGGCATACCCAGTACTGATAAATAAGTGTAACAGGTACCTCCTCCATCCCATAAAAAGTGTAATTCTCAGTTCCCGAGAAGTCAAATGTTTTTAACTTTGACCAAAGATATAGAAATATTATTTATAGTACATGATTAACATCATTAGATAGATCATTGAATTTATTTTTATAATTAACTTATGTTAAGATATAAATGTTGCTAATATTTTTTATAAACCTAGTTAAAGTTGAGAAAGTTTGATATACATGTTTTTATATGGGGGTGGGGGGGGGGGGCAGAGGGAGTATCTTTTTTTATTCATTGCATTAAAACACCTAGTAGGTATCAAAGTGTGTCTAAGTGTAGTACTCCCTTCGTCCCCAAATCAATCATTATTAAAATCCGTGCAAGTCAAACTATATCTGTACACACCACCTTGCTAGCCAAAGCACAACTCCTGCAATTGTGTGAGCTGTTTTCACATCTCGAACCATGGACCACAACTAGTTACTCCCGTCCGGATTGTAGTACTCTCTCCCAGGCCAATTAAACGTTTGAATTTTAAGTACACTAGAACATCAGGCGCCCTACAATGACTAAAAAATAAAAGTTAGTCTACACTTGAGAGACGTACGCTTCATAATAAGATGTGGTAGCACTAAGATATTAAACACATTACATATCTATAGTTCTTGCCATACAGTCACAACCATCAGTCCATCATCGGCCTGTAAAGGCAATACAATGACAATATTTCTTAATACAGAAGTAAAGGCAACACAATGACAATATTTTGAATTGATGGGGTTTCGGGAGGATGAGGGAGCCCATGAAGTAGATCCAAACGGCCATGTAGGTGACTACGGTGATAATCTGGACACATGAAGCTATACTCAGTAACTCAGACCATGTAACAGGAATGGACATATAAAAACACCCCACGATCATAAGGATCTCCTACCACTTACCAAGCTCCTAGACGTGAAGTGATAGTTTTTTCATCCTAGAGTCCTGTACTTGCAACCCAAAGAAACCAAGCCAATCAAACAACAGACCTGCAAAAGAATGCTAAAGTTCAGAGAGCTTCTCATATTTCACTACAATGCTCGATGTCTGGTACAAACATGTAAAGCATCATCAATCAACCATCAAACTTGTGGCGGGCATTTATGTAAACACATTATTTATGTGCACACATTTTTTTAAACCATAAATACAGCAGGGAAGACCCCCACTGTAAGAATTTTATTAAACAAAAGGAGAAACTCCACAATTATACAAAGCAGGGGGGGGTGTCCAAGGTGGGCCAGGAAACTACAACTCAACAAACTGTACAGCAGCAGAAAAAAAGAAGAAGAAGATCAACAGAATCCATGTGCATACATACAGTGAGGGGATACCTTTGGTCTATCAGCTTCCTTAATTTTCTGGCATATTTGGTCCATAAGCTATACTTTTGACAACCTACAGCTGTACTTTTTTTGACAACCAACATACTCAGTAAGCTACTAACCAAACAATACGTTCATGTAAAATACTATTTGCTGCCCCTGAACAAAATATGTCCATATTCAGTAAGCTACTAATCAATCTCCTGGCACGAAAAAACCGGAAACTATGTGTCATAATTGTAAGAATTCAGATTTATCACAAATCCACAAACACCGGATTCAGTAGCAAGAGTAATCAGATAGCTTGACAATTTTCTTGCGCTCAGCTCATGGAGATCGCTCGAAGCATCGAACACCTGCTGGAGTGGTAATTCCACTCACAAGCGCAGGACATGAGCACATCAATCAAAAAATAGACAAGACATACAAAAAAGAGGGGGGCACTGACTGTTAGAATCGTTGTGTACCTTTCTGTGTAACCGTAGATCCGAGTAAGCCTCCTTGCCCTTTCCCTTTGCGGCGTAGCAGCAGAGTAGACGCCGGTGCCGCAGTGTAGTAGGCGTCCAGCGCGGTGGAGATGAAGTCCAGTGGCGCTGCAGAGGCGACGGTGGTGTGGTGGAGCTTCCCGTCGCTGGCAGCACTACTTTGATCGGTTTAGGTTTACTGTGGGTGGGACGGCGGCGGCGGCTCCGTTGAACCTCGTAGTCCGAGCCCTGATCCCCACCTTACATTTTATATGTGATGTGCGACTGGGGCCCACCAATCGAATTAGGGTTGGACTCCCCCGATCAGGGAACAAAGACAATGGCCCAATAGGCCGTTGGGCCTATTGATGGAGATCAACTAACATTTTCCCCTTTGATCTCACTATCATCTTTCAATTTCATATCATTTACTTTTATTCACTCTATTACAGATTAGCGCATAGAGCATGTCTCATCGTCATGGTCCATTACCGATAGATTTACCAGCTACAACACACTACTCTGTTCTGAAATAGATACGTATCTTTGGGCTTTCTTTTATTCAGGAATTTTAGGCTTTCCCTTAAACCCATGCTAGCTACATGTTCTCTGAACACCATGTTCTCTGAACACGTTGGGTGGTAAGCCTTTTGTAAGCAGATCCGCGAACATCTTTTATGTACTTATATGCTCAATACTTATGACTTGATCCCAGATTTTATCTTTCACAACATAATACTCTATGTCAATGTGTTTGGCAGCACCACTTGACTTATGTTGTGAGCATACTGTACTGCTGAATTATCATCGTAGTATAACTTAAGTGGTCTATAGATGTCGTCAACCACCTTCAAACCGGGTATGAACTTCTTTAGTCAGTTCACCTGCCCGTTGCCTCATAACACGCTACAAACTGTCATAGATTGTGGACGATATATTGACAGTTTGCTTTGAGCTTTTATATGAAATAGCTCTCCCTTTGCGAGAGTGAATTCATATCCTTTCTTAATTTTCTATCATCTCTCGCATAATCTGAATCTGAATATCCCACTATGTGGAGTGAATCAGATCTTCTATATGTCATCATGAGGCCTTTCGTTCCTTGCAAATAATGTAAGACTTTCTTTATCAATTTCAGTGTTCTATTCCAGAATTGCTCTGGAATCTGCCAAGTAAAACCCGGTAACAAATGCCAAGTCAGGGCGCGTACATACTTGAGCATGTTGCAAGCTTCCGATAGCTGAAGCATATGGAACCACTTTCATTTGATTCAGCTCATATTGGTTCCTGGGGCATTGAAAATCCCCATATCTGTCGCCCTTGACTATAGCAGCAGGTGATGGACTATATTGTGCATACTGAATTTCTTTAAGATTCTTTCTATGTATGCCTTTTATAACAGTCCTAATACCCCTTTTCTTCTATCTTGGTGAATCTCGATCCCTAAAACAAACGAGACTTTACCAAGATCTTTTATATCAAGTTTTGAGGACAAAACTTCTTTGTCTCCAGTAGTAGACTGACATCACTACTAGCAAGTAAGATATCATCCACATATAGGACAAGAAAGATAAACTTCCCATTCTTAAACTTTGTATAGACACAATTGTCCTCTATATTTTCTTTAAACCTAAAATTCTTTATTTGCTGATCAAACTTCAAGTACCACTGTCTTGAAGCTTGTTTTAATCCATAAATGGATTTCTTTAGGCGACATCCCATTCGTTCTTTTCCTTCCATGACAAAACCTTTTGGTTGTGCCATGTAAACATTTTCCTCCAAGTCCCCATTGAGGAATGCCGTCTTTACATCCATCTGATGTAATTCTAAATCATAATGTGCCACTAATGCCATTATGATTCTGAAGGAAACTTTACATGAGACTGGAGAAAAGGTCTCATTGTAATCAATCCCTTCTCTTTGCATAAAGCCTTTTGCCACAAGTCACGCTTTATATCTCTCTATATTCCCTTGAGAGTCAAGTTTTGTTCTGTAGACCCATTTACAGCCTACTGTTTTGGCTCATTTAGGAATTATTTTCAAATCCCAAACTTTATTTACATTCATTGATTTTATTTCATCTTCTATGGCCTCAAGCCACTTTGATGAATGATCACTTCTCATGGCTTCTTCAAATGAGGTGGGATCATCCTCCATTTGAAATTCCTTAGTGTTGTACACTTCATAATCAGCAGGAATAACTGATTTTCTAACTCTTTGAGACCTTCTAGGGGCCTTCACATTTGGCACAACTTCTGTTTGAGGCTGTTGTTGCTCCCCCTCATGTGTGGCAATATGTTCTATATGATCCTGAAGAATAGGTTCCTCATCATCATTCATTGTTGCCACAGGTGGGATAACAACAGGTGCTGGCACCACAGTATCTAGCACTATCGGTGCAGTGATAGCAGGTAGTGAGAAAAATGGCTCATGAATCATTGGAGTGGGCGCATACACCCGCTTCACTTCAAAGTCAATTTCTCGAGCTACCATGCTCCCCCTCATCAATTCATCCTTTAGGAAGACAGTGTCTCGTTTCCACAAACTTTGTATGTCTCTCTGGACAGTAGAAAACGAAAAAACTTTTGACTTTTCTAGTTAGCCAAACAAATGGCAACTTACTATTTTGGGATCTAACTTCTCAATGTTTGGGTTAAATACTTTAGCCTCAGCAGGGCTCCCCCACACACACGCAAATGGTTTAGTGAGGGTACTCTTTTTGTCCACAACTCATACGGTGTTTTGGACACCAACTTTCTTAATACTCTATTGAGAATATGAATGGCGGTTTTAACGCCTCCATTCACAGGCTCAACTGTAAGGTGGAGTAACTTATGATACTGTGCACCATATCCATTCATTGTACGATTGCGTCTTTCAGCTACTCCATTCTGTTGAGGTTCATCCGGTATAGAATACTGGGCTACTTTGCCATTCTCCTGTAAGAACCCTGCATAAGGTCCAGGAACTTGGCCATATGGGGTATGCCGACCGTAGTACTCCCCCACGGTCAGACCTAACTATCTTTATCTTTAAATTGCGTTGGATTTTAACTTTTGCCTTAAATATCTACATTTATCCAATGCTTCTGTTCTTTCTTTGATTGGATAAATGTAGATATAACGGGAGTAATCATCTGTGAATGTTATGAATGAATCATTACCATCCACACTCTTTACAGGAAACTAACCACAGATGTCTGTGTGAATGATCTGTAAAATTCCTACACTTCGTTTGGCATGTTTCTTAACTTTCTTTATATACTTTTCTTTTATGCATTCTCTGCATTGTTCTAAATCTGAGAGCTCTAATGGAGGAAGAATATTATTCTTAACTGGTCTTTTATTCTCCCCCTCGAAATATGGCCTAAACGATAGTGCCATAATTTCGACGACGTATCGTGAGCTCTCTTATACCACACTGCTTTATCAGCTGGGTAGCATATGTCTTTGAAGAGCCAATGAACTGACTCTTTATTCTATCGAGGTATTTGGTCACCGTGTCACACTCTGAGATTGAGGCCATAATTACAGGCTCAATCGTGTTCTTTATCACAGCCAAAAATTTCTTATTGCCAGTGACCCTCTTTCTATGCTCAAAGTTATAGGACATCTTTTAGGATTCAAAATCTCTCTCTTTAGTTGCCCAAGCGACATCAATCTTGTTTGTCTCCCTCACCAGTGCCATAGGATCAGTAGGACATGGTGAGGTGACTACCCAGTCCAACTCAAACAAGATGAAGGCCAGGTCTAAACTTTTCTTAACACAAAAATAATACCATTTGCATGCCTTGATTCCAACGTTGGTCAAAATCAAAACATATAACTATTCATATACACTAATTCTACATCACTGTTGGGTAGAAATAGAATTAATGTATAAAATCAATAAAATTCATAATTGTTCTTACACACTAATTCTACATCACCGTTGGGCAGAAATAGAATTAATGCATAAATCATTAAAATTTTACAACTATTCTTATACACTAATTCTACATCACCATTGGACAGAAATAGAATTAATGCATATAATCTTCAAAATTGTGATATTGTTATTAACAACGTTGGTCAGAAAATAACAACATCATAATCATGTCAAATCTCTTTTTCTCTAATTAAATACCACATTGGTTCAAAATAACTGGAGAATAAATAATTTCTTTAGCATCAGAAAAACTTTCTTTTTCTCCAATTAAATATCACGTTGGTACAAATTAACTGGAGAATAAACCATTTCTTTAGCAGTGGAAAACGTATACTCAATTTCTTCAATTTTACCCACAAGGAAAATTTACTTTTTCTATTTTCTTTAAGTCATTAATCAATTTCCAGGAAATAAAACCTTTACTGGAAAATGAAAAAAAATGAAAAATGACTCAAATTGATCACTGTTCTTTCGGCCCGGCCAGCAAAACAGCCCGGCCCAGCTACTCTCCGCGCGTGTTGCCGCACCCAGGCCGTAACCTCGGCGGTGGACAAAGCCACACTATTTTGCTTCTTGGAGGACCAAGATACAAGTGATCTACCAAGCAAATGGCACCCTCCAGATGTGTTTTTTCTATCAACTTTGCAACCGGCATAATTCAAATTGGAATAGCCAACTAACTCAAATAAAGCTCCTTTGGGATACCAAAGACCAATGCTTGGTGTGTGCTTAAGATACCTAAGGATTCTTTTAACGGTAATCAATTGAGTGTCCTTAGGATTAGCTTGAAATCTAGCACACATACACACACTAAACATGATGTCGGGCCTAGATACGGTCAAATATAACAAGCTACCAATCATAGAGCGGTAGAGAGTTTGATCAACCGGGTTACCTCCCTTATCTAGGTCGAGATGTCCATTAGTTGGCATTGGTGTCTTGATTGGCTTGCATTCATCCATCTTGAATCTCTTGAGAAGATCATTTGTATATTTCTCTTGAGAGATGAAAATCCCTTCTCTCATTTGCTTGACTTGAAAACCAAGAAAGAATGTAAGCTCTCCAATCATTGATATCTCGAACTCATTCGACATCAATTCACCAAACTCTTTGCAAAAATCTTCATTTGATGATCCAAAGATGATATCATCAACATACACTTGACAAATGAAGATATGCCCATCAAGCTTCTTGGTGAATAGTGTGGTGTCAACCTTCCTAATGGTGAAGCCCTTTTCAATGAGGAAGTCCCGAAGGCGCTCATACTAAGCTCTTGGGGCTTGCTTAAGCCCATATAATGCCTTGGACAACCTATAAACATGATTAGGATATCTAGGGTCTTCAAACCCGGAAGGTTGATCAACATAGACAAGTTCATTAATAAAGCCATTTAAAAATGCACTTTTTACATCCATTTGATAAAGTTTCATTTCATGATGTGATGCATATGCAAGGAGGATACAGATGGCTTTTAATCTTGCAACTGGTGCAAAGGTCTCTCCAAAATCCAAACCTTCAACTTGAGAGAACCCCTTTGCAACTAGTCTTGTCTTGTTCCTCACAACAACACCTTGATCATCTTGCTTGTTTTGGAACACCCACTTTGTTTCAATGACTCTTGCACCTTTGGGCCGCTCTTCAAGAGTCCAAACTTCATTGCGGGTGAAGTTGTTCAACTCTTCATGCTTTGCATTTATCCAATCTAGATTTTGAAGAGCTTCTTCTACCTTAGTAGGCTCAAAGCAAGAGACAAAAGAGTGATGAGCAATAAATGAAGCAAGTTTTTGTGAGCGAGTCATTACACCCTTTGAAGGACTCCCTATGATGAGATCTTGTGGATGATCTTGTAGTAGAGGTGTATTTCTTCTATTGACCACTTGAGGAGGAGGTTGTGGAGCATCAACATCTTGTGCTTGTACCACCATTTGATCATGGGAGACATGAGTGTCTTCATTTTCCACTCTCCCATCTTTATCACCATCTTGTGGCACACTTGATGAAGAAGGTGGTTCAACCACTCATACATCATCTTTATTATCTTTAGGCTTGATGTCTCCAACCAGAATGTTCTTCATAGCCTCCCTCAATGGTTCATCACCTACATCATCAAGATTCCCATGTGCTCCTTGGGAGCCAGATTCATCAAATTCCACACCATATGTTTCTTCAACCAAGCCGGTGGCATGATTAAATACTCTATATGCTTTGGACTTTGATGAGTAACCAACAAGAAAACCAATATCATAACATCTTTGAAACTTCCCTAGGTGTTGGCGCTTCTTGTAGATGTAGCATTTGCAACCAAACACCCTAAAGAAGGAGACGTCCAGCTTCTTCTTATTGAGCAACTCATAAGATGTCTTGCCAAGAAACTTTTGAAGGAATAGGCGGTTTGATGCATAGCATGCGGTGTTGGTAGCTTCCGCCCATAGAGCTTTGGGGGTGTTGTACTCATCAAGCATTGTTCTTGCAAGGGTGATCAATGTCCGGTCCTTCCTCTCAACTACACCATTTTGTTAAGGAGTATATATTGTGAAGACCTCATGCTTGATCCCAACTTCATCACAATAGACTTCTATGTTTGTGTTGTCAAATTCCTTCCCATTGTCACTTCTTATCTTCTTAAGCTTCACTTCAAATTCATTTTGTGCTCTCTTGGTAAACTTCTTGAAACAAGATGCAACTTTGGATTTGTCATAAAGTAAGAATACACATGTATACCTTGAATAGTCATCAACAATCACAAGACAATAAAGATTTCCTCCCAGACTCTTGTATGTTGTTGACCTAAATAAATCCATATGAAGGAGTTCTAGCACTCTTGTGGTTGACATGAAAGCTTTTGTTGGATGGGTATTTGCAACTTGCTTGCTGGCTTAACATGCACTACAAAGCTTGTCCTTCTCAAACTTCACATCCTTCAACCATCTCACCAAATCATTCTTCATTAGCTTCTTAAGTGAGCTCATCCCAATATGAGAAAGTCTTCTATGCCATAGCCACCCAAGTATTGTTTTGGTGAATATGCATGTCTTCAAGTTTGCATCTTCGGAGGTGAAGTCCACTAGATATAGGTTGTTGTATCTAAATCCTTTGAATATCACATGATCATCATCCTTCTTGGATACAACAACCTCCTTCTCGGTAAACAAGCATTGGAAGCTAAGATCACACAATTGTCCAACGGATAACAAGTTGAAACTCAATGAAGCAACATATAGCGCATTGGAGATGGAATGATCATTTGATATAGCCACTTTGCCCAATCCTTTGACCTTGCCCTTTGAGTTATCTCCAAATGTGATTCTTTTTTGTCTATCTACTTCATCTAGTGAGATGAACATACAAGGATCACTGGTCATATGTTGTGTGCAACCACTATCAATAACCCAATGACTTCCACCAGTCTTGTAGTTCATCTACACACAAGAGATCAAGCTTTAGGAACCCAAACTTGTTGAGGGCCCTTCACCTTCTCAACAAGTGACTTTGCAACCCAAATTTTCTTAGGCCTATTTTTTGGGAGGTCCTAAGAAAATCACTTTCATCTTTTTACTAGAATCCTTTCTAAGCATGTAGTGAGCATTGAAGGCAAAAGGTCTAGAATGCTTGGGCAAGGGTTGTGGTGGTGGAGTTTGGCACTCATGAGCAAAGTGGCCTTCTTGTCCACACTCAAAACATCTCTTTAGCTTTGGCTTGGACTTATGTTGTTGTTGAGCTTGAGCCTTCTTCTCTTGGTTTGCCAAGTACCCAATGCCACTTCTATCCATCTTCATGACGGTGTTTATTAGTAGCTCACTTTGAAGATGCTTGCCTCTAGTGAACTTGCTCAAACCAATCTTAAGATGCTTTTTCTCCAGCTTGAGCTTCTTGTTTTCTTCTTTGAGAGCATCATTGTTTTTCTCTTCCTTGAGCTTCTTGTTCTCATCTTTGAGCTTCTCATTCTCAAGGATCAAACCATCATCATGAACAATAGTTTCTAGCACAATAGACTTGGTGGTTTTGAGTTCTTCAAGATCTTTCTTGAGCTTTTCATTGTCATTCTTGAGCTTGACAAACTCATCATAATCATCGGCTTCAACCACTTGCTTGCTCTTGCTACTAGAACTTTGCTCAATGCTCTCAATAATCAAGTCATCACATGATGTAGCTATATCAATCTTAACAACATCGTTAGTAGCATCATGTGGCTCATTGGATAAGAATTCTTGAGCAATAACAAGATTATCATGATTAACCTTAAGAGTAGTATATTCTTCTCTTAGCTTGTTATGGCTAGTGATGAGCTCATTATGTGTCATCTCAAGTTTATCATGTTTTTCTTTAAGCTCTCTCTTAGAAGATTTGAGCTCCTTGAGTTTGGATGATATAGCATCATTTGCTTATTTAAGCTCAACACTAGCCTTTTCCGCTATATCACATTTGGCTAAAAGAGAATCATTTTTAGCTTCTAGCTTTTTATTTTTAGCTCTAGTTTTTCTAATGATCTTAGTGTATTGTTTTAGCAATCTAGCAAGATCATCGTAAGAAGGTGATTCATATTCATCATCATCACTATCGCTATCATCATCACTAGCATGCTCATCATCACTACTATCATCATTGTTAGATACCTTGCGGTCACCCTTGGCCATAAGGCATAGGTGTGTAGAGGATGATGACGGTGGTGACGATGAAGATGATGAAGAGTTGATAACAATTGCGGCCACCTTCTCGTTGTCACTATCATCATCAGATGAGGCACTAGATGAATCAATGTCCGTGAGCCAATCACTGACAATGTATGCATTTCCACTCTTCTTCTTCTTATGGAAGTCCTTCTTACCATCTCTCTTCTTATATGGCTTGTTCTTCTTCTTCTTCTTCATTGCTTGAGTCATCTTTCTTGCCCTTGTATTTGTTCTTGAACTTGTCTTTCTTAGGCTTAGTGCATTAGTGTGCTAGATGACCAAGTTCTTCACAATTGAAGCAATCCATCTCAGAGATTGGCTTCCTCCTAGAGCTAGTGAAGAACTTCTTCTTGCCATCAAACTTGATGCCACTCTTGTTGAGCTTCTTTAGCATCTTGGTGGTCTTTTTCACCATGAGAGCAAGACTTTCATCATCAACTTCATCATCACTTGAGCTTTCATACTCAAGTCTTGCTTTACCCTTCTCTTGGCTAGCTTTGAATGCTAAGTCCTTATCTTTCTTCTTGATAGAGGATGAGCCATCTTGTGGCGTGATGTGCATGTACATCTCATGAGCATTGATCTTTCCCAAGATTTGTGTCGGTGTAGCGGTGGAAAGATCACCTTGATGAAGCACAGTCATAATATGCCCATATTTATCAATGGGGAGGATACTCAAAATCTTTCTTACAATATTGGATGGTTGTATTTGAGTGAGTCCAAGCCCATTGACTTCCTCTACAAGAACATTCAAACGTGAATACATCTCATTAGCACATTCTTTAGGAAGCATTTCAAAAGAGTTGAGCTTTTTCATGACAAGATGATAGTGTTCCTCACGCTCACTCTTAGTTCCCTCATGGAGCGCACAAACGTCTGACCATAGTGCATGGGCGTCTTTGTGGTTCCTCACCTGATTGAACACATCTTTGCAAAGGCCTCTAAAGATGGTGTTTCGAGCCTTTGCATTCCACTTCTCATAGTTCACCTCATCGTCTTGTAGGTGAGTAGCATCCTGAGGTTTTGGGAAGCCATGTGAGGCGGCTCTAAGAATACCAACATCTAGAGCTTCTAGATACGCCTCCATGCGAATTTTCCAATAAGGAAAATCATCTCCCTCAAAGATAGGAGGTCCATCCCCGTGAGACATCTTGCTCTAGGCGGTTAAGCCTAAATACGTGAGCATAAGGCTCCGATACCAATTGAAAGGATCAAGATGCCCAAGAGGGGGGGTGAATTGGGCTAATTACAATTTTTTTTTGCAAAAATCAAATCCTATGGTTAGCTCAATTAACCCATTGTGCCTAGAAAGTGTTTCTATTGATCTAACGCACAAAAGTTTAGCACCCTAAGTTCTAATCCTACTCTAGCATGGCAATTCTAGGAATGTAAAAGACAAGTATTGAATTGCTCAAAGTAAATGCTTAAAGTAAAGAGAGGAGAAGGAACGCGGCGATGTTTTGCTGAGGTATCGGAGCGTCGCCACTCCCCACTAGTCCTCGTTGGAGCACCCGCGTAAGGATGTAGCTCCCCCTTGATCCGCTCAAGGATCAAGTGCTCTCTTCGGGTTGATTCTTTGACACTCCGTCGCGGTGAATCACCCACAACCGCTCACAACTTGAGTTGGGTCACTCACAAGCTCCACCGGATGATCACCAAACTCCCAATCACTACAAAGCCATCTAGGTGATGGCAATCACCAAGACTAACAAGCACGAACTCTCACTTGACCACGACAAGCCTAATGAGAAGGGTGGATGCACACTTTGCTACTCTTGATTCACTAATGAGGGCTCTCTTTGGGATTCTCAAATCTCAATCACCTCACAAGGACCTTGCTCTTCTTGGCACTCTCAAACGTGTTTCTCAGCTGTTGGAATGAGCAAAAGTACCCCCACACATGAATGGAGGTGGTATTTATAACAAGGGCTGAAAAACGAACCGTTATGTGCCTCTGCGGGGTGACCGGACGCTCCGGTCATGTTGACCAGATGCGCCTATCAGTTTACCCTAAAACCCAGTGTTTATAGTGTGACCGGACGCTGGCCAGCATCTGGTCGCAATTTTCCCTCACTGGAACCTTACTGATGTCGACCGGATGCTGGCCTTCAGCGTCCGGTCACTTCACTTCTCAGCGTCCGGTCACTTCCAGACGACTTCACCTTGATCAAATGAACTGACCGGACTCTGAGCCAGCGTCCGGTCACACTGAAGCTAGCGTCCGATCAGTATTTGACACTCCATTCAATTCCAACTCTCGATCATATGTGAATGAAGTTTGCTCCATTGGATCTAAGGACTATTTTGGAGCTACCTAGCGCTAGTTTTAGCAAGTGTGCACCACACCTAACCCACTAGACTCACCTAGCTACCCGTCCGTACCCCCCTTAATAGTACGGCCAAAGGAAAAACAAAGTCCTAAACTACTCTAAGTTTCACTCCAACTCCAATCGACACTTAGAACTAGTCCATCCTTAACTTTGTCGTCCATCCTTTGAAAACCGAAACGATTTCCATCGTAGGGGTATGACCATCATGATAGCCCGAACGATCTCCATTACCGTGACCTAACTTAATTTCCTCTGTAAAACACACATTAGTCACAGTAATCACGTATTGTCATTAATCACCGAAACCCAACTAGGGGCCTAGATGCTTTCACGTAGTACTCCCTCCATCTCCAAATCAATCATTTCCTAGAATACGTGAAAGTCAAACTATATTAAGTTTGACTAGCTTTATAGAAAAGAGTAGTAACATCAAAGACATAAAATGAGCATATTATAAGAATATATTCTATGATGTATCTAATGATGCTAATTTGATGTCATAAATCTTAATGTTTTTTCTAGAAATTCAGTCAAAATTTTAAAAAATTTCACTTAACACAACTCTAGAAATCTAATTATTGAGGGATTGATGAAGTACCACACAAGAAGGAATCTATTTATTCACGAACAGAGTACCACAAGAAAAGACTTGATGACGCTTGCAATTTGTCACGGATATGCAATATAAAAATAATAAATATAATCCAATGTTGTGGCTCAGGTGCATAAGCTGACGCATTTGGTGCAGAGGTGCTTGTGGTGTTTGTTCTTGGCCAAAAGCATCAAAAGATGCCTAGTCACCACCACTTCATCAATACCGGCTTCCTCCGAATTTGTGGCGACAGATGGTTTTTATAAGGAATTAAAGGCATGGCATAAATCCACAGTTTAGAGTTTTGAAGTTAAATATGACAAAGACATGGCATAACTCTAGTATACCGCATAGTAGTGCACTAGTATGTGACATGCTCCAGTCCTATAGAAGTACTGTACAAAGCTATTAGAGAGCATATTCGCTCGTTGGTTTCAGTCAGAGCTTATCAGCCATGATATAATGTTTTTCTCTCACAACAAACCAGCACCAGCCGGACTTATCAACCTAGAAACCAACCAACGAACGACTTTTGACTTGTTAGAAATAAATAGGAGCACTAGTACATCAAGAAAGATGCCATGCTACTCGGAATGGTCATAGATTAATCAAAGCAGTTCTTGTCTGTTCCTTAAGCTGGCTCATCTAGGGTAGTTAACCTAGAACAACGAAGGAGATGCATCTTCTTCCTCGTAGAGATCACGGATCAAATCTAGAATAGATTCCCATCCTAAGGAAAATTTCAAAACTATCATCAACAACAGTAAGCAAATATAAAAAGAAAGGTATTATTTAATGTAAATGGAACCAATAAGGAATTAAACTACAAAAACATGTGTCGCAAACACAATGGATGGCAAATTTATAAGGTTTTGGAACCGTATGGTCTTCAAAAGTATCCAATGGAAATATCTTGACTTTTTATACTGTAGAGCAGTAGCCAGAGTGCGGCTACCACCAGTACTACTGTATAGAGCAGTAGCCAATAGAGGCAAAATAACTAAGGAGCTCATGGATGATACTGATGTGATATTTTAAAGAAAGGATGTATAAACACTTCATCTGTTTGTAAAATATTTATGACAAAATAATTAAATAAAAAATAATATAATTAACTTGTTGACAGGCTTTGTTGTTATTGTATAATTAACTTGTGCTAAACATCATCTTAAAAACAGTGGGAGTATGTTGAATCAAAATACTTTGTATATAAAGTATAAACATATGGCAACAAAAAAACATATGGCTAGTATGGTGGGCGCGGGAAGGGAGAATAGGATAGTGGAAGAGTACAAAGGACACCAGGAGAACGTCGAGTAGGACATCAAAGCCAACCTATTAAAATATTCCATATCAACCATTCTACTACGTTAGAAAGGAGCATCATTCTACGGTATTAGAGTTCATGCAGTACATCTACTTTACCACTACTGGACTAGAAGCAGAACTCCGAGACACTTTTTGTCATCCACTAGCCAAGCATAGCAGAGGTGAAATCATTATCTCACTGTTTTAAAAAAAATTGTAGCAGCAAGCTTGCATAGTAGTAGAGATGCATCACATATCACAGGGTGATGCATCAAGAAGCACTAAAAAAGTCACAAGTTGCAATTTCCATATATGCATCCAAATAAGTACAAGATGGGATTGACATCACAGGAAGCTGCATCCAAACAGGGATAAATGCGTTAACATGTAAGGAGAACAACAGAAGAAAAGTCAAGTGGCATTAGATAACCACGTTTGCAAACTTGATTTGCCTCTATTTATAGTTTATAGTATACAGCTATCTTAAGCTGTATACTGCATTAAATATCATGACTAATATGTTATCAAGTTAATTTTTTTTAAAATGAAGGCCAAATCATCCTTGGGAGTCTGATGTTTCTCATTCGACTTCAAACATGGTACACAAAAAAAAAATCAAAATAACAGATTGTATTGTTCAATACAGAAAGCATGATGGAGTGAAAGTTGGCTGTGCAAGAATAAAATTGAATCCAAATGTTTTATCAATGTTGGCTCAGAGTGAGGAAGTCCAGTTTTGAGAGTCATAACTCACCAAGAGATAGAGAAGGGGGCGCCACGCGCTCCGCTTTGGGGTCCCTGCACTTGCTGTAGGGGGGCGTCGATGCTGGTACCCAGGGGCCCGTCGGTGACACTGGCGCCACCGCAGGCGCGCACGCCGCACGGAGGAACCAGTGCGGTGAGTCGACGTGGAGAAGGAGCCACAACGGGGAGCCGTTGCGTGCTCGTCGTAGCTGTGGCAAGGTCCGGTGGGTGCGAGGGCGGAGTAGCATCAGCCTGTTCGTTGGGTGTGTTTGGCTTATAAGCTATGGTTTATTAGCAACCAACAATATTTTTTTTTCGTGCCAAATCAGCCAACAGTACTTTTAGTTATGGCTTATCAACCAAACAAATCCAAACCAAAGGGCCCATATTGACGTGTTCCCTTGCTACTTCCATGAAAGACCTTCTTTCAGACATAATATAAGTCACAAGTATTGCTTCAAAAGCAAGTGGATAAGCATTAGAGCATCGGTACCATATTAGCCAAAAGGAATATGTAAATTTAGTGATTTTCGTATTTTGTAAAATGAATTCCTCTTCAAAAAATAGACTACTCCAACAGACTCTAAATTGAGACTCTCTATGTTTAAACATGCCACGTCATCGGATTTTTTCTCTTCCTATCCATCATGATCCCGTCCGCTCTCTTTTCGGATCATCGCAGGCGCCGCCTCGAACTCAAAGTTCCGCAGCAGGGGCCGGCTGCCTGAACTCCATCCTGATCCCGTCCGCTGGTTGCCGGTTGCCCAGGCATCATCAACGCTCACGTCCACCAGGCCACAAGGGGCAGTCGCCCAACCATCAGGGCATGCAGGGGCCGGCCATTGCCGGCCGCACATCTTGAAGGGCATCAAGGCAGCCTGCTGGTGGCTGCCCTAGCTGTGTAGGAGGTTTGCTTAATTTGGCCATAATTTTGTAAATTGACACAGATAATTATCTCGGATTGATTAGAGAATTTGTCCTTCTATCCTACAGCTTAAGGTGTGTTAACGATGGATTCTGAAGATGAATTCTATGATACAGTGTTCAATGAAGTGCTTGAGTCATCATCTTCGGACGATGAGGATGATTTATATGTTGCTACTGCACACATAGTAGCAGAGACCAATGACAAGCAACCATATCGCCGAGGTTCTATTAATGGACATCGCGTATTGAATCGTGATAGGCAGTCCGGGTACTCCAGACTTTTTCAAGACTATTTCTCAGATGATCCTACGTATGGGGCGAACTATTTTAGGCGGAGGTTTGTACTTTTCCCTCATAGTATGATTTTTTTTGTACATACGTGCATGTGTGGCTAATTAATTAGTCTTGTGCCATAGATTTTGAATGAGGCGTCATGTGTTTGTTCGTATAATGAATGCTGTTGAGGAGCATGATGACTACTTTGTGCAAAAGAGGAATGCAACCAGTATCCTAGGACTATCTTGTTTGCAAAAGGTGGTGGCAGCATTTCGGATGATAGCTTATGGTGTAGCGGCTGATGCTACTGATGACTATGTTCGTATTGGCGAGAGTACTGCTCTAGAAAGTTTGAGAAGGTTCGTCGTAGCTGTTGTTCAAGTATTTGGACCTGGGTACATGAGATTGCCTAATGAACAAGATACGGCTAGATTACTCGCAATTGGTGAGAGCAGAGGTTTCCTGGAAATGCTTGGTTCCATAGATTACATGCATTGGACCTGGAAAAATTGCCCTGTTTCATGGCATGGTATGTACCGAGGGCATAAAAAGGAGCCTACAATTATACTAGAAGTTGTTGCCTCTAAAGATCTTTGGATTTGGCATGCATTCTTTGGATGCCAGGCTCGCGCAATGATATCAATGTTCTTCAAAGATTTCCTATATTTGCAAGGCATGTTGAAGGTGACGGTCCACAGGTTAATTACTGCTTCAATGGGAATGATTATACAATGGGTTATTACCTCGCAGATGGCATATATCCATCTTGGGCCACGTTCGTGAAGACCATACCAGAGCCACAAGGGAACAAGAAAGAAATATTTTGCCAAGGCACAAGAAGCTTGTAGGAAGGACGTTGAACAAGCATTTGGGGTTCTACAAGCTCGCTTTGCATTCTCTAAAGGGCCAGCTCGTGAGTGGGACAAGGAAACGCTAGCAGCAATCATAATTTGTTGAATGATTACATTTTCTGTTATAGCGATTTGTATTTCCATTCAGTTATTGAACAAACTGTGAACAAGGCTGTCAGGATTTGCGTTTTCATTCAGTTATTGAACAAACTGTGCACAAGGCCATGTCTCATTCACAGGGAACAAATGCAGTACATCAGTCACACTTGTTGCAATCTGAGAACTAGGAGTGCAAATATATTAATAGGGACTGCAAATATAGTTCACTCACAGGAACTGCTAATGTCGCAATCTGAGAACAAATACTTAAAATATATTTAAAGGGTAGCGACAAATAGAAACAATGACACATCTAATTATTTAGGCGTCTTAGCACGTATGGCATTCTTAAGCACTTCATAGTACTTATGCTGGTCAGTGCACAAGTGACTTGTGTCGACATTCATAATTCTCTCTTCTTCCAGGTTCTTGTTGAACTCAAATTGTTCCCTTTGTAACTCAAGTTTTTCTTTCTCCAGTCTGATCCTTTCTTCCTGCAATGTGAAGGCTTTCTTGTACCGCTCCTCTTTCTTCAACTCCTCTGCATCAGCTTCTTTCTTTTTTACAAAAGATAATCCAACGCTTCGATGCTAGAATGTTGCCGTAATTTCTGCTTCTCCTTCTTTTGCCCTGGAGATCTCTGAAGTGCACTATTAGAATGTTGATTCTCATCAACAGTAGTAGCGGGCAGAAAAGGAGGAGCCGATGTACAACTTGAATTGGCTGAAACCTTCTGCTTTTTACTGATTGGCTTCTGGGTTTCCATCTGCTTTTGCCTATCTGCCCACTTAGCTTCGCCTTTTAATAATTTCCAGCAATGCATGTATGGAAATTGTCTATGCTGCTTGTCTTCTTTAATAAACATTTTCAATGCATCTGCTTGCTACATAGTGGACAAAGATGAATGTGTGAGATGCATCGAAATCATATATACAATTGGAAAGGGAAAGGTGTGTCATCAAACCTTGTCATCGATGGTCACTCCACTTTGATTTCTGCCCTCAACTTTGGAAAGACAACCCGCAAAGAGGTTCACATCATGCTGTATACCAGACCAACAGTTCATCAGAGAGCCTTGCGAGCGATCAGATGAGAAATCCTTGTGGGCATGGAAATGTGCATGTATTTGTTTCCAATATGTGGTACGTGATTGGTCCACACCTTTCACTGGATCCAAGCTCACGTTTAGCCACGATTTGACAAGTTGTTCATCCTCATCAATTGTGAAATTTTTTGTTCTTTTCGGATTTCCTTTCCCTGTTGCTTGAACCTCATCTTGTGCTTCTACTTCCTGAGCAGGAGGTGGAATTTCAGACTGACTAGCAAGACCAAAGCCATTTGTAATCAGGTCGGTGTAATATCCCCCTGAATCCATGCACCTGTGAAAGCAGAGAACAAAGAATATTGAATTCATAAATTATTACCGATGCATATCCCTAGTCTCAATTGAGCTGAAGCATCTCGTACAGAGCAGAAAATTTCAGAACATGTATGACCAAGAACTGCTAAATACTATATTGAAGAAAAAAACAAAACTGCTAAAAAAATAGGTACAGAGCTGTCACAAACAATAATCTCAGTTTGCTTCAAATATGTATGTATTATTCAACAAACAATAATATTAGTGACAATACAAGTAAGTTCAGCCTTGTTGTGACAATCAGACTTGACTGATTGTCAATCCAAGGCCTCAAGTGACCTCAGCCTGTCCTACGAAGTGCAGGAAATAAACTCAGTAACATGACAGAACTGCTGAAAACTACATGTCTCTTTCAAGCAAAGGTTAATCATTTGGTTTTTAAAATTAAACTTGCTCTCTATAAGATGCAACAGCTGCAAAGCAGCAAGAATAATATTAAAAAAACTGACCTTGCCCATTTCCTTGCATCAATGCTGCACAAAGAAACAATAATATTAATTTCCAATCTAAATGTCACTCTGAAACTGGAGAAAATGTACGAGTTCAGTCTCAACAAATTTCTATCTGTACTAGAGAAAATAAACCAGTTTAGTTCCTAAAATGTCACTCTGATGCTGGAGAAATCTAGCCAATTCAGTCTCAAACAAATTTCGACCTCATACTCACATAGGACATATTGGCATAACCGAACATCACCTTCTGAAATTGCTATTTGTACTGATCACACAGACAAACATCACTTTCTGAAATTGCTACAAAAACTCTCCATTGGCATCACTTCTGAATGCAATTATTCCCACACAAGAGGACATGTATAATTTAGCCATCCACTACAGTATATTACCAAAATTCATCCGTTGAACAGAGGAGCAAGATATGGACAACAATCATGCCAACTCATTGTTAGATTTTCTTTTCCGAATTAAATCATTTCTGCTCAGAGCAAGACCAACACACTGCTATGAACAAACTGAGAAAAGAAATAAAATTAGCAAGGCGTCACCAGACAATTCCTCCTTGCCGTCGACCTGGACTGCACTAGGGAAGGGGAAGTGCGGTGGCTGCCCACCGGTTGAGAAAGAGAACTGCGCTGTATCTGGGCACCCAAGCCCATGGGAGGCACCACCCAACGGCGCAGCAATCCGACCCCTCCGTTTTCCATCCAATCCAAATTCACAAGCTCCTCGCAACCACTGGAATCCTGGCTTCCTTGACTCATGGAACTACCAGGCAACTGGAGCATCGGAGAAGACCGGGCGCCATACCCCCCGCACGCAGCCGCCGGAACAGGAGGGCGCGGCGGCAGAGACATGGGGGGGGGGGTGCTTGCAGGGGGGCGACGGGCAACAGATTGGTGAGGGAGGTGGGCGGAAGCAGCTGGGGACACACCTGTTCGTGGGAAACTGTAGGCAAAGGCACGGGAAGGGAAACGCCGAGCGCGCCAACAGGCCGGATGGCGAGCGATGTGGGCTGTCCAGGAATAGAGAGCGGAGAGAGAGGGATGGAGAGCGATTAGATTTGGAGAGTCAGTTGGAGACTTTTTTTTTTCTTAGTAATAGCTAAATTTAACTTTACAAAACGTTTTACATCATCTCTTGGAGATGCTCTTAAGAATGCTAGATTCAAAGTATTGAAAGGTCCAAAAAGAATCAGAGTTTGGAGGCAACTCTGCTTCCCAATAGCTATTTGACTGTTGCCTTTTCATTTCCCATTGCTCTAAGAAGATGAATACAATCATCATGAGAAATGCCATCATGGTTTCATAATTTATACAACTACATCAATCATTTAGCTGTGACATAACTTGTCTTGCTCCATGGCTAAATCTCGATTGACTATTTATACACCCAACATACTGCATTCTTTCATTTGTAGTTAGCATCACTATTACCACAACAATTCTATCGGGCCAAAATTATGTTACACTATATAAGCAAGCATGTACCAAATGTTACTGGCCCATAATTAACAGATATAAACATATAACATGTGCACTACTAAAATAAAACCAAAAGATTTAGTACCATACTTTATGCCAGGTTAAGCTAAAACAAATTCCAATACTAGGAGGCAGATTATGATAAATAAGAACACCAGGATGCCATATACATGCTAGTAGGCTAAATTATATTGCATACAACATTGCTGCATCACAGTTCTGGCCACTCAGTGGTAGCGTTATTCATTGCATCACTGATCTGATCTAATATAAAGTACTCCTATATGATATATGCTTAACACATCTAAAGTTGCAATAGTAACTCAGTATGTCAACTGTCACAGAAAACTTCTACGGACAGTTCATAAACATATTCATGACCACCAACCAAGTTTTACAAAATCAACACTTAATTGATCAGATCTAGATCACCTCAGAAACAGGTAAGTGACACAAAACACCATATGAACGTTTCAAGTTCTCATGTAATTGAGATAAAGCAATCCCAGGTGTAGCCTGTTCTAATTGTCAGTAGCTTTAAATAACGAACATATCAATCCTAACTAGCTTAATAGTTTTCCCAGGGAAGATATCAATTCCAAAACAGTTTTGACAAGGTAACTCAGTATGTCATTAGCCAGGGAGACACGCCCAATGCTTATTAGTGAGATGCCAGTGGGCTAGCACCTTGGTGATGAGCGATTGACAACACGGTGTGCGTGTGACGTGTCTTTTGGCAGGTTGTGGTTGCAGGTGACAGGTGGAGACAAGGTACATGCGGCGACGAGTGAAGAACGAAGATAGGATGCCGCGTCGAAAAACCGCGGGGGTGGAGAAGGGCGGATCGAGGCTTGCGTTCGAGGGACAGGTGATCGTGCGGTGTACGTCTACTGTACCTGGCTACATGGCGGGAGGACGTCGAGGGAGGTTTCCGGATTATGCCACAAAATCCGGGGTTCGCTGGTTGAGCCACAAAGCCATGCATCGTACCGGGACGCCCGTGCGGCAGGCGTTGGCCGAAGATGGAAAATTCTGGCGATCGCGATACGATTTCGGATGGTCGTGCGGCGACATCGCGAGGATCACATCGCGGAGATGGAGGGATCGCGGACATCGCGGAATTTGCCATGGAGGACGTAATTGGAATTTACGCCCCTACGTTGGATTTATTTAGCGTATGAGGTTATGTGAAAATAGGTCGTGCCACCCTTTGGAGATATAAATATGTGGCACCTAGGGTTGAGAAGGAGGAAGGTTTTGGACTCTCGGCGAGTTACTATTCACGCGTGAACAGTACCCGTGAACAGTACTCATGCCCCGGGTTCCACGGTTCAGTTTTCCTCTCTCCGGTCTAGCCTAGGCTTTGAATTCTAGTGAGAGGTTTTTGTTGATCTCTCCGATTAAGAGAGGGAGGATGTTCGGGCGGAGGCTAGATGCACTTTTGTAAGTTCAATTACTCAATTTAATCTTTCATCTATAATGATTGATCTTGTGCATCTCGATTGATTATTTACAATTCTCGTCAGCATCTGACATAGTCTGCTTGTTTTATTTTTATCTCAAGGTCTGTAAGTCCGATTGATGTGATTCTAGTTGGGTTAGTTTCGTAATTTCATCTAGTTTAATCTGACAAATTTTTAGGTCGATCGGAGTTACGGATTTTCGTCCACATCAGGTTTACTAGGTACATAGAGTTCTGACCAGATTTGAAAAACGTGATTTAATCAGGTTTCGTGTTTAGGGGAAGGGTTAGAAATTATTTTAGGCTTCTGCGACCATTCACCCCCCCTCTGGTCGCCCGTTTCGATCCTTCAATTGGTATCAGAGCAGGTTTAGGTTTTCTATACCTTAATCGGTGCTGAAAGCTATGGCGACCAATGAAAAGTTTGGTGTTCGCGCTCTGTTTTTTGATGGGACTGATTATGATTACTGGAAGCCACGTATGACCAACTATCTCAAAGGCAAGTCGCTGAAGCTATGGAAAATCACACAAAATGCCACATATGTGATTCCAGCTGAGGAACCGACTGACGCCGCTGAGATCGGGCTTCTTGAAACAAATCATCGCGCTGTTGCTATTTTACAGGCTTCTATTTGTAAAACTGAATATGATCGGGTTTCTAGTGAAGATCTCGCTTATCAGATCTGGGAGAAACTTAGAAAATATCATGAAGGCTCAAACACTGTGAAAAACCAAAAATTTGAGATTCACCGAAAAGAGTTTGATGCTTTTTGCCAATTGCCTAGTGAGTCTATTGATGACATGTTTGCACGTTTTCAAGTGATTGTTAATAAGATGAAGGCCATGAATAGCAATATGCCTTATGATGATCATGCTAGGGCTCTCAGATTATTACATTCACTTAATGATGAATGGGATATGAAAGTTGAGGCGATCGTTGAATCTGTAGGTTATGAGACTCTCACCACTGATGAGCTTTACAGTAAGCTCAAATCAAAAGAGATCGAAATTGTTTCTAAGCGTATATTGAAAAATCCCACAGCTGCTTCTTCTTCTGACGTTCCAATGGCTTTGGTTTCTGGAAATAAGACTAACACTAATGCTAATCCAAATGTTTCCAGTTTTGCTTTGTCTTCTTTGTGTCATGTTGCAGATGAGGAGTTGGAGGTGCTAGATGATGATCAGCTTGTACTGCTCTCCAACAAGTTTAAGCGTGTGTATGACAACAGGCGTAATAGAAGACGTTCAGATGGCTGCTTCAACTGTGGTGAGCGAGGACACTTTGCTGCTGATTGCCCAAACAAGCAGAGATCTTTTGAGCAGGGCAATAACTCCTCCAGGCGCCAGGAGAAGTTCAGGGAGAGGAAGAAGAAGGATAAGAAATGGAAGAAAGACGGACAAAAATACTCTGACAAGCAAGTCGCTAATGCTGCAAATGTTTTGTTATCTTCTCTTGGACAGTATGTTTCAGGTGGCTCGTCAGACTCCAGCGATTCAGATTCCGAGGATGAGACACCCAAGAAGAAGACAGACGGACTTTGCTTCATCACTGACGCCGGCATCAATGGTGGGATATGTACTATGGCCTTGGAGGGTGATGCATCAACCGACAGCAACGATGAAACTTCTGATGATGAGGTAGATACTTCTGCAGAACAAAGAATAGCTAATTTAACTAAAATTGTTCATAAGCAAAATAAAGTGTTGGCTAAACTTAAAACTGATTATGATAAAACGTGTGCTGAACTAGCTACTCTCAAAAATGCTACATCTAATCCTGCTGAACCTGATGAATGTGAAGAATGCTCAATTCATATGATTTCGCTTTCTAAATTGCAAACCAAGTATTCTTCCATTGTTGATGATCGAGATAAACTTTATGCTGAACTAAATGAACTTCGTTCTCGGTCGAATTTGCTTGGTACTTGTGTTTCTTGCCCGCTTCTGAAAGTTGACTTGGATAATGCTTTATGTCGGGTAAAAAATTTTGAAGAACACACTTGTCCTGATTTGCCGGTTTGTTTAATTTGTCCAACTTTACGATCTGAATTAAATGTTGCTAAATCACATATTGTTGAGTTGGAAAAACACACTTGTCCGGTTCTTCCTTCATGCCTAACTTGTCCTAATTTTGTTGTTGAAAATAATGATTTAAGGGCCAAACTTGCTGATTTGGAAGAAGAAAATAAGCATTTGAGAACTATTCTTGGTTGGTGTTCTATTCGTGAGCCTCAAATTGGTATGGCTATTGCTCAAATTAAACGGGGTGAGCGTTTTGGTCCCGGTTATGACTTGAAACATGTTTTTGGTGAAAAAAGTGGACCGCCTGTTGATGAGAAGAATCCACCTTTAGCTAAATATACTGGACCACCTCCTAGGAAGGGTTCAGGTGTCACCTCTGATGGGTTGCTGGTTGAGACATCTAGATCTGCTCCTAAAAAGCAGGTTTGGGTGCCTAAGCCAAAACACTTCAAGGGTGTACAAAATACTAAGCCAAATGGTTCTTCTTGTGATCATTTTGCTAAGCCTATTTTTGTTGCTTCTAGTTCTAATGCTGAGGCTTCTTTCGCTCCTTCACGCAAGCTTTATCATTGTGATTTTTGCAGTCATGATGGTCATCTTTATGAGTTCTGTTATCGGAGGATGCGTGCTGAACGACGTGAGCAGTACCCCACATGTGGTACTCATGATCGTCGTGTTTTTAGATGTGAGCAGTACCCTATACGTGGTACTCATGATCGTCCTGTTTTGAGACGTGAGCCATTTGTTCGCTCTTCTGGTTTTCGCTCACGTACTCATGCTCTTGCACAACATCGGAATGACAGACCACGTTTTCCCCCTCGTGGTTCTCATCGTTTTTTTGAGAACTTTGATTTTGCTAACGCTTCTTTTGAGCAAGTGGCTCAGCACTGGTTTTCATTACATTATCCTAACCCCAGTGTTGAGTCATTAGCTCACCCTCGCTCTCGTTGTTGATTGCAGGTTGGAGGCGAGGAGGACATATGGATAATGGACTCCGGCTGTTCGCGCCACATGACCGGAGATGATAAATGGTTCTCCAGCCTCACCCCCACGAGCATAAAGGAAAACATCACTTTTGGGGATAAAAGTCAAGGTAAGGTAATGGCGCATGGCTGCATCAAGGTAACAGATAAATACATGTTAAAGGACATCGCATTGGTAAAGAATTTGCATTATAATTTGCTGTCTGTTTCGCAACTTCTTGAGGATGATTTTGAGGTTCGTTTTAAGAAAGGAAATTCGCGTGTTCTTGATTCTGCTGGTAACCTTGTTTGCAAGATTTCTCCTTTTAGATGGATTTTTAAAGCTGATTTTTCTAAATCTTTTGGTGAAACTCGCTGTTTAGTTGCTCATGGTTCCCCCCTGATTTGGAAGTGGCATCGTCGGTTGGGCCACTTGAGCTTTGATTTGCTTTGTCGTTTGAGTTCATTGGATTTAATTGATGGTTTACTGAAACTCAAGTTTGAAAAGGATTTGATTTGTGCTCCCTGCAAACATGGAAAAATGGTTGCTGCTTCTTATGCACCTGTGACTTAGGTGATGACGAGACGACCGGGTGAACTGTTACATATGGACACTGTTGGTCCAGCCCGTGTTCGGTCTGCTGGTGGGAAGTGGTATGTGCTCGTCGTTGTGGACGATTTTTCTCGATATTCATGGGTGTTCTTTTTGGAATCTAAGGATGAGGCTTTCTCATATGTTCATGATCTTGTTCTAAAGCTGAAAAATGAGTTGTCAAATAATGCCGTTAGAGCAATTCGCAGTGACAACGGTACGGAATTTAAGAATTCTCGCATGAAAGCTTTTTGTTCAGAACAAGGTTTAGATCATCAGTTTTCCTCACCTTACGTTCCTCCCCAGAACGGTGTTGTTGAGCGTAAAAATCGTACACTTGTTGAGATGGCTAGGACAATGCTTGATGAACATAAAACTCCTAGACGTTTTTGGGCTGAGGCTATCAACACCGCTTGCTATGTTGCTAATCGCATTTTTCTGAGAGCTTTTCTAGGAAAAACATCTTATGAGTTGAGATTTGGTCGACCTCCCAAAGTTTTCCACTTTTGAGTTTTTGGCTGCAAGTGTTTTATATTGAAAAAGGGAAATTTGGATAAATTTGAATCGCGTTCTTCCGATGGGTTATTTTTGGGGTATGCCTTGCAAGGGCGAGTGTACCGTGTGCTTAATCTTGATACTAACCGCATCGATGAGACATGTGAGGTCACCTTCGACGAGACAATGCCTTGTTTTTCTTCTGCTTTTGAGTGTGCAGGTGATGACGAGATCGGGCAGGATATTTTTGAGGATGAGAAAGAGGAAGATGGATGTGACGACGACGATGACGATGATGCCCAGCCTGCGATGCAGGGGGAGCCTGGCGCCCAGCCTGAGCAGGCGTCCTCCACCACTTTGGAGGATGGACCATCGCCGACACGTACATCTACAGCAAAGCCTGTAGCTTCATCGACTGTTGATCATGTACCGGCTGCAGTTGAGGGGGAGGCGATGTCAGAACATACAGCACCACGATACATTCAGAATCGTCATCCTGCCAAGAACATAATAGGTAATTTGGATGAACGCACGACAAGGAATAGAGGTATGAAAAATAAAAATTATTGTGTCTTTGCGCATACTGCCTTTGTTGCCTCTTTTGAACCCCGAGATGTTGGACATGCTTTATCTGATTCTAACTGGGTCAATGCCATGCATGAGGAGTTAGAAAATTTTGCACGGAATCAGGTTTGGGTTTTGGTTGATCCTCCTCCTTCTTGTAAACCAATTAGAACTAAATGGGTCTTTAAGAACAAACAAGGGGAAGATGGTCATGTTGTTAGAAATAAAGCTAGGCTAGTTGCTCAGGGCTTTTCTCAAAAAGAGGGTATTGATTATGGTGAAACTTTTGCTCCTGTTGCTCGTTTAGAAGCCATTCGTATTTTGCTTGCATTTGCTGCTTCACGTGGATATAAGCTTTATCAAATGGATGTGAAAAGTGCTTTTCTGAATGGTTTTATAGAAGAAGAAGTTTATGTTAAACAACCGCCTGGTTTTGAACATCCCAATTTTCCTGATCGTGTTTTTAAGTTGCAAAAGGCTTTATATGGTTTAAAGCAAGCACCTCGTGCTTGGTATGCTAGATTGAAAACTTTTTTGCTTAAAAATGGGTTCAAAATGGGTTCAGTTGATAAAACTCTTTTTCTCCTCAGGCAAGGAAATGACACTTTAATAGTTCAGATTTATGTGGATGATATCATTTTCGGTGGTTCCTCTCATGCTCTTGTGAAAAAGTTTGCAGATGTGATAAGTAAAGAATTTGAGATGTCTATGATGGGCGAGCTGAATTTCTTTCTTGGCTTACAAATAAAACAAACTTCGGAAGGTACATTTGTGCATCAGGGAAAGTACACGAAGGATGTCCTAAAGAAGTTTGTGATGGATGATGCGAAGCCAATTTCTACGCCCATGCCGACTAGCGCTGCTTTGGATGCTGATGAGGACGGAGAGCCCGTGGATCAGAAGGAATATCGAAGCATGATTGGGTCGCTGCTGTACTTGACTGCTATGAGGCCAGATATACACTTTGCTGTGTGTATGTGTGCTCGTTTTCAGGCGTCCCCCAGGACTTCTCACCGTCAGGCGGTGAAGCGCATAATGAGGTATCTTCGATTTACTCCTGCATTTGGCCTTTGGTACTCTACTGCTTCAACTCTCAGTTTGTGTGGTTATTCGGATGCTGATTTTGCTGGGTGTCGTTTGGATAGAAAGTCTACATCGGGTACTTGCCAATTTTTGGGTTCTTCGCTTGTTTCTTGGTCCTCTAGAAAACAATCTAATGTTGCTCAATCTACTACAGAGGCTGAGTATGTTGCTGCTGCTAGTTGTTGTTCTCAGCTTTTATGGATGATAGCTACCCTTCGTGATTTTGGTTTGTCGTTTTCTCGCATTCCTCTCTTGTGTGACAGCACTAGCGCTATAAGTGTTGCAAAGAATCCTGTGCTTCACTCTAAGACGAAACACATTGAGGCTCGTCATCATTTTCTGAGGGATCATGCTGAGAAGGGTGATATTAAGCTTAAATACATTGATACTAGTCAGCAACTTGCTGATATTCTGACTAAACCACTCGATCAAACCACGTTTGCACGTTTGCGTGGTGAGTTCAGGGTGTGTTACCCATTCTAGTATCATTGTAAGTTGCTTCAGTTACATATGCCTTATACTTGTTTTGGCTAGTTTGCGATCGATGCTTTTGGAGAGGTTTGAATGCTTTGCTTGACCAATTTTTATTTTGAAAACAGCACAGATATATACTTAAAAAATTATGTTGGGCTATGCTTGCTTTTCTGGATCTAGTGACTTGTTGAATACTTGACATATATCTTGCTCATGGTTCGGTAGTCAGCTTCTTTTAATGGGTTTTCACTGCAAATGTAACTCACAATACAAGTTTTAACTCAAGAGTGCATAGTATGGTTGTGAGCAAAAACTCTAAATTCCCATATCTCTGCTATTTAGCTCATGATCTGCTTGCCTTACTGAAAATTTAAATATGGGCGCAACTCTATTTTTCCCATGTCCCTGCTGGTTCTCGCTCATAAACAAAATTAAACAAACTGGCTGGGCACAACTCTTGCTTCCCATATCCCTGCTTATCATGCTCACAAAAGTCAGAATTAAATATGACAAGTGAATGCATTTGTGGGTGTTGCAGTGAACTTTGACTGAAGCTGTGTATCTGTCGTGTGAGCTCGCTATATGTTTTGTCTTCAGCTTTGCACTGAGTTTGGAATGTGCATGTTTTTGCCTGGCACATTAGTTTTCAAACAGATTTCAGTTCTAAATTTTTATTGGTCATGGCATTGTATTGTTCCTTCTCTAGATAGCTAGTGTTGTTGGTTAGCTTTTATAAGTACTTGGCATATGTCTCAGAAGCTTCAACTTGTGCTTTCTCACATGCTTTTCTCTAAATTGGTTCCTTGCATTTTATCTTGATGGAGTGCTTTGTCAACAAGGGGGAGAGTGAGTAGCGCACAAATTCATTCTTGCAGGGGGAGTTCGTTCATTCTTGCAGGGGGAGATTGAATTCGTTTTTGCTGAGACTTGGCATGCTTGTTTTGAGGGGTTGAGGGGGAGTTTTGCTGAAATTTGTGAGTTTTGCTACTGAGATTGCTTTTGGGAGATTGATATGGCTTTTGATTCACTTTGGGGAGAGTGAATTTCTGTCTTGATTGTGTCAAGCCTAGCTTTTTCGCTAGCCTATGTCTTTGGGGATTAAGATCGTTTCTTTTTCTTTCTTTTTATTTTTCTTTTTCAGTACGAATAAATTTGTGCGGTGTGGTGTTGTCAATGCACTCATCAAGGGGGAGATTGAGATGCCAGTGGGCTAGCACCTTGGTGATGAGCGATTGACAACACGGTGTGCGTGTGACGTGTCTCTTGGCAGGTAGTGGTTGCAGGTGACAGGTGGAGACAAGGTACATGCGGCGACGAGTGAAGAACGAAGATAGGATGCCGCGTCGAAAAACCGCGGGGGCGGAGAAGGGCGGATCGAGGCTTGCGTTCGAGGGACAGGTGATCGTGCGGTGTACGTCTAATGTACCTGGCTACATGGCGGGAGGACGTCGAGGGAGGTTTCCGGATTATGCCACAAAATCCGGGGTTCGCTGGTTAAGCCACAAAGCCATGCATCGTACCGGGACGCCCGTGCGGCAGGTGTTGGCCGAAGATGGAAAATTTTGGCGATCGCGATACGATTTCGGATGGTCGTGCGGCGACATCGCGAGGATCACATCGTGGAGATGGAGGGATCGCGGACATCGCAGAATTTGCCATGGAGGACGTAATTGGAATTTACGCCCCTACGTTGGATTTATTTAGCGTAGGGGGTTATGTGAAAATAGGTCGTGCCACCCTTTGGAGATATAAATATGTGGCACCTAGGGTTGAGAAGGAGGAAGGTTTTGGACTCTCGGCGAGTTACTATTCACGCGTGAACAGTACCCATGCCCCGGGTTCCGCGGTTCAGTTTTCCTCTCTCCAGTCTAGCCTAGGCTTTGAATTCTAGTGAGAGGTTTTTGTTGATCTCTCCGATTAAGAGAGGGAGGATGTTCGGGCGGAGGCTAGATGCACTTTTGTAAGTTCAATTACTCAATTTAATCTTTCATCTATAATGATTGATCTTGTGCATCTCGATTGATTATTTACAATTCTCGTCAGCATCTGACATAGTCTGCTTGTTTTATTTTTATCTCAAGGTCTGTAAGTCCGATTGATGTGATTCTAGTTGGGTTAGTTTCGTAATTTCATCTAGTTTAATCTGACAAATTTTTAGGTCGATCGGAGTTACGGATTTTCGTCCACATCAGGTTTACTAGGTACATAGAGTTCTGACCAGATTTGAAAAACGTGATTTAATCAGGTTTTGTGTTTAGGGGAAGGGTTAGAAATTATTTTAGGCTTCTGCGACCATTCACCCCCCCTCTGGTCGCCCGTTTCGATCCTTCAATTAGGTTATACAAGTTGTCACACAATGGCAGTATCTTGGTTTCGATGTTAAACTACAAACCTTCAGGTTTCTAATTAAAAAAATGGGACAAGAACTTGGGTGAGTCACCCTGGGCTAGATGGGACTAAACACCGGCAATCTCACATCAATATGTGCATGGGCCACAAAGATGATTGAAAATAAAACATTGGCAGATCAGAAAATTGCTAGAGATAAATGTTAGAAATACAATTCAGTACAAAGGCAATAAATATTAATTAAAATCAAGAATGCAGCACATTTGACGAGTAGCATAGAGGCTGAAATGTTCCATGTTGTTCCTACAATCCACGTTATGATGCCTAATTTAAAATCACAAAAATATGCTACAATCAAATGTTTGTGTAGACAAATACATATAATATATGATGTGCAAATATGTAAATGCCTCATTTTTCTTATTGATGCTCATTACATATGAAAGTGCCTCACCCTGCTACATACCAAAAATGAGTAGAATGGGAGTCCTGAAAGTAACACTAGTACACTACATAATGCCCCTACATGGAAGAATTTTTTTATTTTTAACACTTTTTGTAAACTAATTTTAAATCTAACACTATTTTTTTTTTCAAAACTAACACTTTTGCCTGTGCCTATTTCCCTGGCGCGGCGAAACGCCTGTGTCGCCCCATGCATGGTGGCGCGGCGAGAGGGATGACGCGGCGATGACCGAGGCGCTGACCGATGACATGGCAGAGTCTGCCGTGCCATAGCCCATGGCGCGGCACTAACGCGCCAAGGCCCACAGCGCGGCAGGACCTGAACGCAGACAAAAGCCGACCAACCTCAATTGCAATTGAACAGGAGCTACTGTCGGTGCTATAAAAAACTACAAGTGCTGCCACGATGCATTGAAACGAATATGAAACAAATAAATGGAGTCCGTGCGCAAATTGACAAGTTGCCACATAACATTTTCATTGGTTCGATATAAGTTCGATATAACTAACTAAGTCTACAAGTTTCGGACGACAATATTCGTTTGACATAAGTTCGACATAACCAACTAAGTTCTAGAAGTGTAAGGATACCTCGGACGCCTCTATCTCTTCGGATTTGTAGGCAACATATTGGAAGTGTAGCCAACGTCGGTGTGGTCGCGTTGTCGGTGCTTATAGCTCATACCCTACAAGTATATCATATGCACGATTACTTATAATCTTTATGATCGTTTGTTCATGGAGCCTATGTATTTAAAGAAACTACCTTTGTTATAACCTGTGAGACTCCTTGGGTACCAAGCGGGGCACCACCTAGCTGAGACATGCTGATCTCGTCCTGTTACCAAGGGTCCCACTGGTGGTGCTTTATGTGGAAGCCTAGGGGGTCGTCGTCGTCGTCGTCCTCCTCCTTGTTTGTAGAGTCCTTCCCAGCGCTATAATGTGGTGATGTACGCACAGCAGAAGCGGCACCTGTCACCAGCTGAGAAGAGCTGGCTGGTGTCCTCAAATAGCCAGAAGACGCCACCCGATCGCGCCAGGTAATCGGGTTCCACCCAAGGAGTGTCCATGTAGTTCAACTTCTGAGCTAGCTTCCTGCAGCTCTGCTTCACCTTCTACATGAATAGATGTTAAAGTTAATACATTTTCCAAACGCATATGAACTAAAGAAATATTTTCGAAACGGACAAATTTATGTTTACCTCCACAAAAGCCTCGAGAACGCCTGTCCCCTGCCCTCTAGACTCGTGAAGCTGAAACGCTGTTTCGTTGGACAGCCTTCATAATTGTGTCGCCTAGGTATAGAAACGTGGTTGGATAATTTTATTACACATACTTAATACCAAATGGATAACAAATTATACCATTCAAGTATCTTACCACGTATCTTTGAAGCGGGGCTCTCTGTAGTTGTGTGTCGTCCCTAGTGGCAACATCGTACACATCTTCGATCACATCTTCCTCGTCGTCCTCGTCAATCGCCTCCTTAGTGTACGAGGGCTTGATATGTCCTCATAGACCTGTGAAGCCACCGCAGGTACTCATCGAAGGTGTACTGGTCGTGTGAGGGACCTGCATCGACCGACTGTCGGTCCCTGGTCTACCACAACTGGATGCACGCGTTGTGTGTCACACGCCAATCCTTGGTTTTATACCTCTTCCTGTGGTCATACCTGCAACAAAACAATTGTTAGTTGTACCATATACATCTCTGAATTATAACTTTGTTATTAATCGATAACGCACCTGTGTAATTCTTGGTTGGTGGAGTAAAGCGGTGGTGGGTAGCCTGTCATTCTTCCAAACTGCCTGCAAACCCTGATGGGCAAGTGAATCTCGACCACGTTAAAGAAAATAAGAGGGACGTTGCAGCGATACTCGTCTGACTCATCCCTAGTGATAGGACTCAGATAGTCCTGGAGCTCTAGAGCATCCCAAGGACACCAATACACCTGAACATTTTGTAATTTAGTTAGGTTGTGATATAGTGTACATCGAACGAGACACATATATGATAGTGTTGACACAAAATGTGACGCACTGTGCCTCACACACAGCAAGCCGAAAAGCGTAGCTTCAATCGGGTTCCCGGGTACTTCGTGATCCGGAAGCGTGCCAGTCAGTTTGACCTGAAAACTAACAAGGGATAGAACAATTAAATGTCAAACCGGAACATGTCGGGTAATACCAGATAGTTCCACATATACGGCCCTGAAGCCACTTACAACGACATATAGCTATAGAGAGCTGTCTGCCAACAAGTTCATAGATCATTCAGCTAGTCGTAAGATGAATGCACGTAAAGACCTAATTGCCGAATGCATATGCATGGGAAGACATGTTTGAACAAGTGAAATTAATTATGAGTTAATGCATAACCAAGCTCGGCAGTCCAGCCGAATTGGGGTCCATGAGGAAGGAACGTGCAAATAAAAAACGATTAAACTAATCTAAAACCTGCATCTGCCGCACGACACCTGGTTTCGTTAAAGCTTAAACGTGATTATCATGCATGAACCCACAACACGTGACAATCTAGATTAAAATAATTCAGCCATTGTGAGCGTATGATCTATTTGCAAAGATAATATGAAAAGCAATGATCGTTGAAGCACGAATAAAACCATAAGAGAAAAAGAGAGCCGAACAATATCAATCTAGATTGGGCAGAAGTATGTTACAAATATATAAAATATTTAAAACATGCAACACTGGATAACTTAATGAATCTATTTAGATTTGCCATATCTAATAGAGCCGATAACTATCTTGCTTTCACTAAGCATATTGAGCAAACGCCTGCCGCACGGTATTTACTCATAAACAAAGCATAAGCAAAGACTTCTTGATTGTCAAGCAAAGATCCGCCGCACGATCATTGAAAACAAACAAGACTACTTGCATCACGTCTAAATCCACCGCATGATACTAAACATGATAACAAGGTTGTCGGAACTCACGGAGGTCGACGGATCGATGACTCCTCTCGAAGAACTCGACGACACGACAAAAGGACTCGAAAGTTGGCACGGGGCCGATTGTATTGATTTAGTTGTGAACCCTTATTACAATGGTCGAGGGTCAATATTTATACCCTAGACAAAACACGAGTCCTAGAGGACTACGATTTACAAAGGAACTTCTAAACAAACTTGGAAACTTACGATTCCTTACCCTAAACTTTTAGATTCCTTTATTATTACAACTTTCATCTTTCCGATCGGCCTTGCCTGCCATCTTCTGTTTTCCCGAATGGAGTCACCGCCTTCTGAAGTAACCGACCGCACAAGCATTTAGCCGACCGCCTGTTTTGTTTGCCGAACACCCTTCTTCCCGCATGCGGGTCCACCTGTCATCCTCCAGAATCGACCAAAATCCAGTGTTAACACATGCCCCCTCAATTTCGGGATAAAAGTTGTTTTATTCTGAAATTGACCACAAGCTCTTTCTTCCTCCTAGGTCAGCACCGTTCAATACCACAGCCGCTGCCTAAAAATCTAAGCTTTCAGCGCAACCTCGGACCTACTTTGAATCTTCAATGGCGACCCAGGATGACATCCTAGAGGTAAACTTTACTTATATTCGGCAACTTTCATTTGATCCTCCCGCTCCTCTTTTGATTTATTCCTCTTTGATTTCAATCACCTTCTAAAGGAATACAAGAACCAGATTTTGATCCCCTATGCTGCCAACCTCGACTCCTATTTCCTCGGCCCAATGGGAAATCCTGACCCTTCTGAAGTTATCGAGAAGAAAACCCAAAGAATTCCTTTCAAATATGGGATCACCTCGCCAAACCGATGGCCAAACACGTTCAAGAATTGGCCATTTCCCCCAATCACCGGATGGCGTAATTGGTACAGGAGAATTCTAGAGAAAAGCAGCAGCCACTGGGAAAGTCAAGACATCAGTCATTGTCTGGAATTATCCTTAGCAGAAACACCCAGAAATGATTCCCTTTTGATAGCAGCTTCCCATTTTTGGTCTGACACCATCAATGCCTTCATCTTTGGTCATGGTATGATGACCATTACTCTAGCCGACGTGTTCATGATGACTGGCTTGAACGTGTCATTGCCAGTATATCCCTATAAGTACAAGAGCAAAAGTAATCAAAGAGCCGTCAGCTCTAGATGTGGATGGGTCAAACATATCCAGAACTACATGAATGCATCTGGCACCGTCTCTAACAAAGAGTTGAAAGCCTTCATGAATATGTGGCTATGCAGATTCATCTTCTGTGGAAAATCCAATGAACCAACCCTGAATCACATGGTAATGGCTGAAGACTTAGCTGCAGGCACTCAGATCCCACTAGGCAAATATCTCTTAGGGTCTGTTTATCATATGATGCATCAGATTACTCTTCAGATGCGCCAAGGTGGAGAAATCTCTTGTGTGAATGGTTCCTGGTGGCTAATTCAAATGTGGCTTCAGCTATATATGCATCAGATAACCTCTGTGAGCCTCTTCAATCTAAGTTTTCCTTCAGTTAACTATGCTGAAGGTAGTACAGCAAAGGTTAAGGCTTGTCAGACTTATGGGGAAGCAGCATCATCTATAAGCATTGACATAGACATCGGTCATTTCTTCAAGCTATTTTTCAAAGGATTCGGCAATGTGCTCTGGTTTCCTTACAGAGAAAATGAAAATTTGACTTTGCCCTGCAAGTTTAGCTATGAAATTGGTTGTTCAGGTCAAGAATCCACGGAGATTTTCAACTCCTTTATCAAACCTTGCACTCTACCAGCCGAATTTCATCATGGGAGGTTAGTGCAGTCCACCTATGAATTCTACTATCCAAATATGGTGGCCAGACAATTAGGATGTGGCCAACTGCCTCCAAGATTCCTCTTCTCAATAATCGTAAAGTCAAGGGAAGTAATAACAGAAAGAATGGAAGCCAAGAAAATCTTTGAATTAGGATGGGAATTGCCAACATATGAACCATCTCCATTTGGGCTAATAGATGTTGCTCATCCCTTCTTTGTCTCTTGGTGGCAAGAATGGCATGCTCATATCTTCAATATATCAGTTCATTCTCTATGCAAAAACTTGCAACCTGACTTTGCTTCTGATAGTGAGGTAATTTCATTATGCTCATCATTTCTTGCTCCTGAACCCACTTCTTATTTTAACATCTGGTTATGCACAGGATCTTGAGTTTACTCTCCCAACCAAAGCAATCCAGTACTATTCGGCTGGTCCCAAGCCTGCTCTGGGGTTTGATGCTCCAAACTTAAAGGAATTCATGAAAACTCCTGTGACTTTGGATTCAGTACCCTTAAAGGCACTCATGAGAACCCCTGCTGCTTCAGCCGCTGCATTTTTAAGAGGAAAAAGCAAAAGAAAAACATCTGACAATTTTCTCTTACCCAAGAAACCAAGGACCAAGAAAGCCAGATTATCTCCTAAGGCATGAATCTTTTAATTTTCTTATCAGGTTAACAACCTCACTTAGCAGTAAACCTGACCACCTCTACATTCATTACTTCCATTGCAGCCACAAGTCGAAATTCCCACACTGGGCAATACCTCAGCGCCTGTAGAACCAACCCCTGAAGTTTCTACTGAAGATGAAGAAATCCATGATAGCGAAACTTCAGAGACTCATGAAGCTAAAGGTTTAAAAGCTCACAAACCTGATGAGACCATAGGTAACATCGTTCAGCCAATTCCCCTTTTTCTCTTTTTTCTAAATAACACCTATCTCTTATTGCTCATTATCATTTACTTCATTGAGAATAGATGAAATCTTAGATGAACTGGCAAGGGAAACTTCTCCTGATCAAGCTCCAAACTCGTCTCTTCTGAACCTTCAGTCAAGTTCTCCAGCAAGCCAGGGTATAACCCATCCTGATGATCAATCACCTCAATAGGTAATGCCTTGTCTCACACTATATTTTAGCAAAACTACCCAATCGACTAACACCTTCTTTCTTCCCCTTTCTTTAGAAGAACATCACTAAACCGACCACCAGTTACTCCTTCTCTATTGAGGACTACATTATTGAGAAAGGTGAAGAGATTACTTCTCATCAAACCTTATCACTAGAAAATCAGGCTCGGCTAAAAGAGGTGATCATTCTGCTGAACAAGGACACCATTAGTCTGGTTCAGGATGCAAATCAAATAAAAGACCTCCTTGAACTCATTGATCAAGATATCCCCTCTGCTCTCAAGGCCCCCCTAGAATCTGCAGCCCATTTTGATGACCACTTTGCTATGGTGAGAAGGGCAACCAAGAACATATCTTCGAGGGCTGCTCTGCAGAAGGATAGATCTTTGAAAAAGCTGGAGATTAAAGATCTTCACTCTCATATCTAGACTACAAGAAATTCTTTGACAACCTTGGAACCTGAACTGAAAGCCATGGAGGATGAAAAAAGCAGACTAGAAGCTCAACTAACCGAACTGAATGCCAAAATTCAGTCTCACAGGGCCCATATAGCTAACTTGCCGAAGAACATAGAAGCAACTTCACTAAAGATAACTTCGATCATCAAAGAAGATCAGCAAATCAAAACTAAGTTATCCAGCATCCAGAGCTCTGAAGATGAGGATCAGAAAGTGCTAGATAATGTTAGCCGAATCAGGACTGAAGCCATAGAGGCAATCAATCAGCTTCTGAACAAGTAGACATTGGGCTTGTAATAAACTCAAGTGTGATACCCTCTGTCCTTTAACTAATCAACTTCGTGTTTACATATTTTTATTTGTTTGAAAAAGCAATCGGTCTTTTCCCCTTAAATTACTCAATTAGAATGTAGCCGATTGTCTCCATTCTTCCGATAGCCGAACGAATCCAATTTAAATATTGTGAGGGTATAGCCGAACAATGTTGGCTCCAACAAATCAGGGAGATAGTCGAGCGATGTTCGATTTAACCCATGCCTGGCCCAGCCCAGTAGCGGCCCAGCTGAAAGGGAAAAACCCTACTCCACCGTTCGGCATTCTTGCCCCACAACCTCGTGGAATTCGCCACGATCTTTCGCTTCGGCTTATAAATAGACCCTTCCGTTAGCCTTCATCGCTATCTTCGCTTTAGCGTTCTCACATCCGTCTCCTCCACTTCCTTCGCTCGATTCATTCCAGAAGAAAACCCTAACCTCCATCAAAGCAAATGACGAACAGTGGCAACCGTGGCAAGCGTCCTGCCGACAGAGAGGCTGAAGGAAGCAGAGCATCGCGCTGCCGGCGTCGCGGGTACGATTCGACTTTTTGCCCCCTTGCAATTTCCTTGTTCATCTCTTAGTTTCGATTTTTCCTTCCTCATTCATCAGGATAAGGGTCATCAGCTCCAGCCAATATCATCTCCTTCCTCCGGCGACAGCAGCTCAACCGGGAACTCCATCATCCGGCTCTTCCGGATCTTCCAGCTCTTCAAGCTCTTACCATTCCAATCCTTGGGGCCCGGCGGAACCGGCAGATGCACACCATCCATACTCTCACGAGGAGGCGCTCAAGTTTCGCCAGGAGAGGGACAAAGCCCGGGAGGAGCTAGGCGACGTCTCCAAGAAATTCGGCATCGATCAAGCCGAATGGGAGGAACAGCGGAAGCAACTCTGTGACGCCATCACCGGTTTGATATCCTCATTTGGTTTTATCATTCTGGCTTCCCTTACTTGCTGATCCATTTTTTTCTTTTCTGCCCAGCTCTTTCTGTGGAGAATGACCGCCTGAAGGCGGCGGCGAACAAGATCGCCAACAAGGTGAATGTCCAAGGGGAGACATCCGAGGCACGCCTTGATGCTGCGGACGGCCACATTGATCAGGCCATCATCCAAGGTGTGCACCTTGGCGCTTCTCTCGGGCTGGCGGCAATGACCTCCCAAACCAACGAGGACTACTCCTTCCGGCCAGTCGGCTTCGCTGGAGGACGCCCAGACGAGATTGACGACATAGACGAGCGTCTGGAGGCCTACGATGATCATGCCGCCGCCCTTGCCAAATCCACAAACCCTCAGTCCGTCCTCAACAAGTTATTTGAGGAGTAGTTTGTATTAGGATGGACTTCTATGAATAATCTCGTCTTTTGGAAGAATACTTATTTCTTTGATTCTTTTTGATAAAATTCTGCCTGCGACTGTCATAAAAAATGCTGAAAACACCCCAGCCTTGCATAAACATTCTTGTGCTAGAGGCGATGCAATCTGCGTCGGCTATTTTGTGCTAAAGGTGATATGAACCATATCGGCTATTCTCGGTCTTATTTATTTTAGGCTAAAGGCGATTTTTCCCTTTATCGGCTTTTCTGATCTACATTCATAAACCAACCTCAACACTGGGGTAATATCTCTTAAGAAATCTTCCATTGATAGCTCTGGTAAACTCCTCTCCAAATAAAGTTTTCAATATGTATGCATTGCCAGGTACACATTCTACTATTCGGAAAGGACCTTCCCAATTTGGAGACCATTTGCCGAACACTCTATCCTTTGTTCCAACTGGCAATATAGTTTTCCAAACCAAGTCTCCTTCTACGAATTGCTTCAGCCTAACCCTTTTGTTATAATACTTTGCAACGCGTATTTTATTTTTCTCAATATTTTCTAATGCCCTAAGACGAATCAAATGTAGATCTTCCAATTCATCCATCATTAGATTCTTATAATCTTCTTCCACCAATTCTTTCTGTAACACAACCCGCCTTGATCCTGACCGTAATTCCCATGGTAACACAGCATGATGCCCATAAACCAGTTCATAGGGAGACGTTTTGAGTGGACCCATGACAAGCCATTCGGTAAGCCCACAATGCTTCATTAAGAACCAAGTGTTATTTCCTTGGTTTTTCATCAATCTTCTTCTGGATGATTTTAATCATAATCTTATTTGATGCTTCTGCCTGACCATTAGCTTGTGCAATAATAAGGAGAAGAATTATACAACTTAATCCCCATACTTTTGGCAAAGTCACAGAATTCTGAAGAAGTAAACTGAGTTCCTTGATTAGTTGTTTTAGTCTGAGGAATCCGAATCTGTGAACTATATGTTCCTTAACAAAACTGATCATATTCTCTGACTTTACCTTCTTCAAGGGATAGCTTCAACCCACTTGGTGAAATAATCCGTGGCCAAGAGTACAAATTTGTGTCCCTTACTAGAAGGAGGATTGATCTGACCAATTAAATCTATACCACCCCATCCTCTGAACGGCCAAGGCTTGATTATAGGATTCATAGCAGATGCTGGAACTTTTTGAATATTGCTGAATTTTTTGACAATTGTGACACCCTTTGTAATATTCAAAAACAATCTTCCAACATAGTTGGCCAAAAATAACCAGTTCTCCTAATTATCCACTTCATCCGATAAGCTGACTGATGTGCACCACACAATCCTTCGTGAACCTCATACATCACTTTCTTGGCCTCTTCTTGACTTAAACATTTGAGCAATACCCCATCGATATACTTGTAATATAATTGATCATCAAGAAACACAAATTTGAGAGCTTGCTACCTGAGTTTTTGGGAAACCTTTTGAGATGGATCTTTCAGATAATTGGTAATTTCGTATCTCCAATCACCATCTACTTGATCAGTATTTAAAACACCTTCTTCTATAGCAAAAAACTTCCCGACTCTCTCGATATCCAGAAGCAGCTTTGAGCTAACTTATTTGCTTCTTCATTGTACTCTCTAGGGATATGATGCAGAGGTCACCACCATAAAATTCTTCAAAAGTTCTCTACACTCCTCATAATATTCTCTTAACACATTGTTCTTGCATTCATACTGACCATTCAGTTGATTAATCACCAACTCAGAATCCCCAAAGATTTCAACAGCAACGGCCTTTACTTCTATAAGAAGCTGAAGCCCTCTAAGCAACGCTTCATACTCTGCCTGATTATTAGTAACATGAAGTCATAGGAACGCGTGTACTCAAAAGTTTTTCCTTGTGGGGAAATCAAGAGAATACCAGCACCACCACCTTTGTTACAAGATGATCCATCGAAGAACAAGGCCCAAGGCACAATGCTTATCGCCTCAACAGAAAGATCCTGATGTTGGGTAATAAAATTGGCAATAATTTGACCCTTTACCGCCTTTGCCGATTCATACCTTAAATTAAATTCTGACAATGCTAAAATCCATTTGCCAATTCTTCCATTCAAAATCGGCATTGATAGCATATGTTTGATTACATCAAACTAGAAACTACCACGCATTCGGAATTCAACAAATAGTGCCGAGATTTGGTACATGAGTAATACACACATAAGCAAAGTTTTTCTGTAGCCGAATACCTTGTTTTCCGGGTCTAGCAGCTTTCGGCTAAGATAAAGCTATGACTCTTTCTTTTCCTTCAAACTCTTGCATAAGGGCCGATCCTATCGTTAGGCTAATCGACCGCCACATACAACTTAAAAGGCTTGTCAAGTTGTGGAGGTACCAGCACAGGGGTGCTTTCATATATTGCTTGATCTCATCAAAAGCCTTTTGTTGTATGTCACCCCCATACAAATTTTTGATCTTTCTTGAGCTTTAATAAAGGGGGAAAAAGGTAAAACTCTCTCTGATAGATTGGGTATGAATCTTCTTACAAAGTTGATTTTGCCTAACAATGATTGTAATTCTGTGAGATGGTTGGCGGCACAACTTTGTCTATTGCTTCCATGCTCTTTTCCCGACTGCAATTCCTCCTTTATGAACTAAAAATCCCAAAAACTCACCGGCTGAAACTCCAAAGGCACATTTGTTTGGATTCATCTTCAAGCCATGCTTCCTTGTGCACTCCAGAGTCTTTCTTAAATTGGCTAAATGTCCTTTATGATTTCTAGACTTGACCACTACATCATCGATGTAGATCTCTATAATCTTGCCGATCAACTCGTGAAAAATATAATTCATAGCTCTTTGATAAGTTGCACCGGCATTCTTTAACCCAAATGTCATGACTATCCATTCAAACAAACCAATATGACCAGGACATCTGAAAGCTGTTTTCAAAATATCTTCTATTGCCATAAAAATTTGATTATAGCTAGCATTACCATCCATAAAACTAATGACTTCATAACCTGCTGCTGCATCTACCAGTAAATCGGCAACTGGCATTGGGTAACCATCCATGGGAGTAGCCTTATTAAGATTTCTGAAATCTATGCAAACTCTCATTTTTCCATTTTTCTTGTATACCGGTACTATATTTGAAATCCACTCTGCATACTTGCATGGCCGAATGAAGTTTGCTTCTATTAATCTTTCAACCTCCTTCTTCACATCGGCCAATACTTCCTCTTTGTATATCTTCCGTGGAGGTTGTTTATAAGGACGAAATCCAGGTTTAATGGGTAATCGATGCTCAACAATGGAACGATCCAATCCAGGCATTTCCGTGTAATCCCAAGCAAAACAATCTTTAAACTCTTTCAACAGATCTATCAACTTTGATTTATATTCTGGGTCTAACTTTGCACTAATATACATCGGCCTTGGCTTAGAACCATCACCAACATTAATTTCTTCCAACTTATCAGCCGACATAAAACCACGTCCCAACTTTCCTTTGTTGCCATCGACGGGATTTCCCATTAAAAATTGCTATGAGAGCCAACTGCTTGAATCAGCTGTTGGCCCTCGCTGAAAACATTTACAGGACCTTCTTTCCACACTTTTCTAGAGAAACAATCGATGCCCTCATATTCCCAATAGGTAGATTCTGTGGCAGCAACACTTACCGAATTATCAGCATGTACAACTTCAACATCATCTCCAATCCATTGAATGAGAATTTGATGCATAGTTGAAGGAATGCAGCAATTAGCATGGATCCAATCTCTGCCCATGAGTAGACTATATGCCCCCTTGCCATCAATGACAAAAAAGGTAGTAATCAGAGTTTTCGACCCAATAGTCAACTCAACATGGATGGCACCTCGGGTATCGGAAGGATTGCCAGCAAAGTCCCTAAGCACCATGTCAGTTTTCAACAATTCTTCATTAGTCATCCCAAGCTTTCTGAAGGTAGCATAAGGCATGATATTGATAGCAGCCCCTCCATCGACAAACATCTTAGTTAAAGGCTTGCCATTGACATATCCTTTCAAATAGAGTGGTCTCAAGTGACGATTCTTGACTGGTTTGTCAAAAATAGCTTGCTGTGTTAATACAAGCTGAGCCATCAAATCCTGACATTCACTTTCATCAAAATCAGAGTACACCTCTTCTTGGACATCTTGGCTTTCGGGAGCTATAAACTCTGATGGGAGGAAGAAAGCCATGCAAGCATTAGCCGAAGGACCACATCCATCAGGCTTCCTTTTAGGACGCCATATTTGCTTTGTTTCGGTAACTTCCTGTTCCAACTTCCTATTCCTCAACCGTTGAACTCTTCTTTTCTGACTTTTCCTCAAGCCTGGAGGACACCACTGTCCTTTTTGCCATACGTATCTATAGAAGTCAGCTTCTTTATATTGCACTCTATCATGAATCCAACCTTGACCTGCAACTCTTTTTCTTTGCTGATTCTCAAAATCATCTATTTTTAAGCGCCGATCATCTTCAGGAACCTTCGTTCCAAGTCTTTCATAGACGGGACGGCGGTTGACTCGAGATTGCCTATACTCAGAGTACTGAGCACTACACTCCGGACAATTATTTCTTGCAGGCAACCTCAAGCCTTCATTCCAACAATGCCTAAAGAATGAACAACCCCAATGAGACTGCTCCTGTTCTGTCATGTATTCTTCTTGGTCCCTTCGGTATACATCTTCTTCATACCTCCAGCACTCTTCCATAAACCATTGCTTCTTACAGTATTCCTTCTCTTGTTCTCTCTGCCACTTGTTTAGCAAAATACATGATGTAACTCTGGGTTTGGAAGTTTGACCTTTCTCGGTTCGGCTATTCTGAAACCGAACTCGTTGCTGCAGCTCTCTACTGGTGACTTGCCGATCCGGGTCAACAGCACCACTCTCCTTTGCTCTATCAGAAGTCAACACCTTCACCTTGCCTTTACCTTTGAGATCATTGGCAGAGACCATATTCACAGAGAAAGAAATCATATTTTGTGGAAAAGGCTGATCATCAATTTTCATCTTGCCATCAAACCTCAAATGTCCCTCTTGGATAGCTTTCTGGATTCGTATTCTGAACACTCGGCAATCATTGATAGCGTGAGAATTAGTGTTATGGAAACCACAATACTTTTTGTCTTTCACTCCTTCAGGACGTAGCATAGGATGTCCTTCTGGCAGCTTGATGCGTCCTTCCTTTATCAACAATGCAAAAAGTCTGTCTGCTTTAGTAACATCAAAATCATAGGTTCCCTTTTGTTGTTTCAACCAGCGTTGACTAACTTGAGTGGGTTCCTTTGCCCAATTTAACTCAGCTGCAGCTATCTCATCTTCATCAATATACTCAGTCGCTTCATGCAGAAAGCCTTGATACACTTCATTAGTGACATTGTTCTTTTGAAAGCGATTATCTCTCCTGAATCCTTGGGCTTGATTACTCATAGCTGCTAAACGCTGTGCAAGTTGGCCAAGATCATCAAACTCTAAACCGAACAACTTCTCCCTAATATTCGGCAACATTCCTGTTATAGCTATTCCAGGTAGTTGATCATCTGGTAAATTTAGAGAATAACACATATTCTTGGTCTCCCTAAATCTGCGAAGATACTCCAATGGTGTCTCATTTGTTCTCATCATCAGACTCATGAGATCAACCAACTTCTTCTCATTAGTACCCGTATAGAAATATGAATGAAACTTCTGCTCTAGTTCTGCCCACGTACCAATGGAATGAGCTGGTAGAGACGTGAACCATGTGAAAGCTGGTCCTGTAAGAGACAAAGGAAAATATCAAATCCTCCAAGCTTCATCTGAAGCAGCTTCTCCAAGCTGCATTAAGTACCGACTGACGTGCTATATGGTACTAGTATCATCTTGACCAGAAAACTTGGTCAAATCTGTTGGAGGCTTCACCCTTGGAGGTAACGCCACTCTGTTGTACCATTCTGGATAAGGAGACTTGTATGAATAGGATTGATTCTTTGGCTTCAAGCTGAACTGATTTTGCATCATATCAGCCATCCTGTGCATCAAAACATCAATGCCTGGATCCTGATTTCCTTGTACTTGCACTCCAGAAGGCAATCCTGAAACACTTCTATACCCTGGATTTGGCACAGCATTGATAGCACTGTAATCAGTAAATTCTTGATACCCATCTCCATACATATTCTTCTACAATCTGTTTGACGCTAGAGAAACTCTATAAGCTGAAGGTGGCACTTCTCCTGTGGTACCAAATGTCACCTGGCCATAGGTGGGATGTGATTGCTTTTCAGTGTGAGTCAATCCACCTACATTTGAAGGTGACACTACTTCTTTTCCAACAGGCTTCTCTTGATGCTTTGGAACATTGAAAAGCGTCGGCCCACTGAGTGGTCCAACATTTTCTTCGAAGTATTTATCAACCATTGGACCAAAAGTACTGATCATGATTGCTCGAAAGGTATTCAGAAAAGTTGTGTGATGGTTTGTCATGGTTTCTCCCATAGCTTTATAAACTAGGGCTGCCATCTTCTGAGCATCCTCCTCTTCAGTGTAATCAGTTTGATGCGGAAGAAGAACCCTTGGCATTGACTGCTTTTGAAACACTTTATTGCTCTTGTTTTTGGAAAAAGACATCAAGCACTTTTGTTGGTATTGCTCACATGCTTGTAGCACTAAATCCCTGTAATTATCTGGCAATTCTGTCATGCTCACATCCAGAACATGATCATTGTTGATTTCAGACGCCATCTTGAACTAAAAGGTTGTCCCACCAGGTGTGCCAAAAAGTGTGTTGACACAAAATGGACGCACTGTGCCTCACACACAGCAAGCCGAAAAGCGTAGCTTCAATCGGGTTCCCGGGTACTTCGTGATCCGGAAGCGTGCCAGTCAGTTTGACCTGAAAACTAACAAGGGATAGAACAATTAAATGTCAAACCGGAACATGTCGGGTAATACTAGACAGTTCCACATATACGGCCCTGAAGCCACTTACAACGACATACAGCTATAGAGAGCTGTCTGCCAACAAGTTCATAGATCATTCAGCTAGTCGTAAGATGAATGCACGTAAAGACCTAATTGCCGAATGCATATGCATGGGAAGACATGTTTGAACAAGTGAAATTAATTATGAGTTAATGCATAACCAAGCTCGGCAGTCCAGCCGAATTGGGGTCCATGAGGAAGGAACGTGCAAATAAAAAATGATTAAACTAATCTAAAATCTGCATCTGCCGCACGACACCTGGTTTCGTTAAAGCTTAAACGTGATTATCATGCATGAACCCGCAACACGTGACAATCTAGATTAAAATAATTCAGCCATTGTGAGCGTATGATCTATTTGCAAAGATAATATGAAAAGCAATGATCATTGAAGCACGAATAAAACCATAAGAGAAAAAGAGAGCCGAACAATATCAATCTAGATTGGGCAGAAGTATGTTACAAATATATAAAATATTTAAAACATGCAACACTGGATAACTTAATGAATCTATTTAGATTTGCCATATCTAATAGAGCCGATAACTATCTTGCTTTCACTAAGCATATTGAGCAAACGCCTGCCGCACGGTATTTACTCATAAATATAGCATAAGCAAAGACTTCTTGATTGTCAAGCAAAGATCCGCCGCACGATCATTGAAAACAAACAAGACTACTTGCATCACGTCTAAATCCACCGCATGATACTAAACATGATAACAAGGTTGTCGGAACTCACGGAGGTCGACGGATCGATGACTCCTCTCGAAGAACTCGACGACACGACAAAAGGACTCGAAAGTTGGCACGGGGCCAATTGTATTGATTTGGTTGTGAACCCTTATTACAATGGTCGAGGGTCAATATTTATACCCTAGACAAAACACAAGTCCTAGAGGACTACGATTTACAAAGGAACTTCTAAACAAACTTGGAAACTTACGATTCCTTACCCTAAACTTTTAGATTCCTTTATTATTACAACTTTCATCTTTCCGATTGGCCTTGCCTGCCATCTTCTGTTTTCCTGAATGGAGTCACTGCCTTCTGAAGTAACCGACCGCACAAGCATTTAGCCGACCGCCTGTTTTGTTTGCCGAACACCCTTCTTCCTGCATGCGGGTCCACCTGTCATCCTCTAGAATCGACCAAAATCCAGTGTTAACAGATAGTAAAGAAAGGATAACCTGGTGCTGTGTCAGGACGTCGAGACAGTCCGTGTACTCCCTGTACTTGCGCCTCACATTCCCTTTAACTAACTCTGCTTGCGTCCAGATATACAGAGCTATAGGCAGTGTATCCTGCCCGTTCCAATACTGCATTGAACACGATAATGAATTAGCCATTAATAATTTCATCATATGTAACTGCCTCAAAGAATATAGTGAACCAAAGTACTTACAGGAAAACCAGTAACAAGAGGTCTCCCAGCGGGCCATCGTTCCCAACACCAAACCTGGAGTAGATAGGAGCAACCCCTAAGGTTTGCATACCCTGAGGTGCGACGGTAGGCAACGCATAGCTGTCGATATGTCCATGCCAAAACTATGCTGCCCTAGCTGTACGCCGCTATGTTATCCCACGACTGGTGTAGTATGTCAAGAAAGATCCAGCTGATGGTATTGCCCGAGGCGTCTGGGAATATAAAAGCACCAAGAAAGTGCCTGAGCCACACTCTAGCAAACCTGTCGATCTGAGCCTCATCAGCCTATGCGTCCAAGTAATCAAAGCGCTCTGTGATCCACAATGACGAAACACCAGAACTTTTCCTGAAATTCACCAAAGAAAATAAGAACCGATAGCTGCAAAAAAGCAATGCAAGTATTAAATATGCTTGAACTGCTCACTTATTTTTCTTGAAAACCTCGTCATTCGGTGGAAGAAAGCCAGTAAACTGAGCCACCAGCTCCCTCCAGTGATCATTGTCAACTATATCTGTCACTGGAAGTCCCCCCAACCGAAGGCCAAAAATAGCCTTCACGTCCTGCATGGTCAAGGTCATCTCGCCACAAGGTAGATGGAATGTGTGGGTCTCAAGCCTCCACCTGTTATAAGAATAGAACGACTGTTAGTTACCTCAAATTTGTTATAAAAATGTTTACATACAATGAAAGCACTCGCACCTGTCTACCGCTGCAGTAAGTAGTGCTGGATCAAGGGGCGGAAGACCGTAGTTGATAACACGGACAAGCTCGAGGAAGCCGGCACGCCGTATGTACGGCGCGTAACACTCGTCCCACTGGTGCACCCTGGTGTGCGTGCGGGGCCTCAAAGGAGGCAAGTGCACCTCTACGTCGGTGTAAGTCAAGAAGTGTGCTCGATGCAAATCGTCGTACTCCACCTCAAGTAGGGGTACAACTGGTGCTGCGTGGGAGGGGCCATCCTGTTACAAATTGATAAGCAAAGGGTTAGAGTATTCAAATTATCACAAATTTCACCTCAGCGAGGGTTGAACTGAAGTGAGGGCGGCAGCGGGCGGCTAGAGGGGGTGGCGCGCCGACGTGCGGGCGTAGCTGGCGGCCGGCGTTCGTGGCGTGGCAGGCGCGGCGGGAATGGCGCGCAGGCGTGCGTGGCGTGGCAAGCGGGCAGGCACTACCGGCGGCAGGCAGACAGGTGGGCAGGGCGTGGCGCGGCGGGACTAGGCCGCGGGCCTTTAGCCGACTCTACCGCGCCACCGATCAGGGCGCTTCATTGCCACGCCAAGATCGGTGGCGCGACAGACCCTGCACGTCACCGGTCAGCGCCCCGGTCGTCGCCACGTCATCCCTCTCGCCGCGCTACCATGCATGGCGCGACACAGGCGTTTCGCCGCGCCAGGGAAATAGGCGCGAGCAAAAGTGTTAGTTTTGGAAAAAAAAACAGTGTTAGATTTAAAATTAGTTTATAAAAAGTGTTAAAAAAATCGCATGGAACAAATGAACAGCTTCAGAGCCTGATACATGGTGATCAAATTTACTTGGTTATATATTCAGTTAGCAGCAATTAAGGAGCTTGTAAGCTAGATTTTTAGGTAATCTTTAGCAAAATAATGAGATCATATTTTTCTATATTCACTGAAGCTAAACCAAAATAGCAAATTCAGCACAATGGCACAAGCACCTTTATGTAAATGTAAAAGGGTACTCTTGCTTCCTACAATCAGTAGTTGATCACAAGCTTTTCTCAATAAAATGTCATAATTCTTAATAGATTCTATTTTATTTTGCATAAACTAAAATTAGATAGTCAAGCAACAAGAAAATCAAGCAAGCTGGTAATTCCCAAACATGCACGGCAAGAGAAACAATCATTATATTTCCTGTTACTGTGCTGAAATAAAAGACCAATGATATTTATAGCTTACAAAGATGGAACTGGATCCCCAACTTATGTTCTTGCTAAAAGCTTATGTGATGAGTTATATTTGATAATTCAATCAGAAAACTACACCCAAAGCATGGCACATGGACATAAATTTAGATCATCTGAAAAGTATAGATCAAAATCACTTCTCATTCAGGTCAGTGATGTAACTGACAACATTATTGTTGTAGAGTTATTTTCATTTAGAGAGAGGAAAACTTGTGTGTATGGAGTTCTTTTGCTTTTGTCAGTTCTGATAATCTATGTTGAGGTAGTGAAATTTTGTGGTAAAAGGGGGAAGCAAAATCACTGGCATATTTCTCTTAGAGGCATTTTTAAATCGACGATCTTGCTTGTGCAATTGTGCTACATTGCTTACTGTATGTAACATTAGCATCTTGCATTCACCTTGACACAAAAAAGGAAAAGAAACTAATGGTTTGCATAGCCAGCGGGCACAATGGATCAATGGATATGAGACTTGTACCTTTCCAGTTAGTTCATGCTGCAGTTGATTACTTGGACTTCCAGACTATGATCAGGCTTATCCTCCCCAGACACCCGGTAAGCATTAGGTAGGTGACGTGTACCATCCAAACCTCCCATGCTCAGCTCGATAGTACTAAATTAAATGTTTACAGTGGGAAAACTTGTGAAAAAAAAACAATTGAATCTGAATGGAGCAACAGTGAACAGCAAGTAACATGTTAGCCTTATTTAGCAACAAAGACATGCAGCTGTTAGCATTAATGATCGTATACTAATTTTTTAGTCGCCTTAAATCCAATTAGAGCATCTCCAAGAGTTTGTCAAATTTTACTTGGCAAATCTTGTGATTTGCCAACTCCCAAAATTATATGCCAAGTAAAAAAACAATCCATCTCCAAGAGTTAGGCATTTTTAACTTGGTAAAATAAAAAAAACCCGTTAACAAAACAAAAAGGCCCGCTAAGCGAACGAAGAGCCCCGCTAAGAGAACGAAGAGCCCCGGATGCCAAGCCGTATACGCGCGCGTATATTTGCGCGCGCGGAGGGAAGATTTGCCAAGTTGCTATTGATGCCAAGTTGTTTTGCCAAACTGTTGGAGGCTATTTTTTCTTGTTTTGCCAAAATTATATGGATGCAAAGTTGAGATAGCAAACTCTTGGAGATGCTCTTAGCAAAAGAATTGCCCAACATCTAAAAAAGCATCATTGGTACTTATCTGTCAATGCCCAAGTTCTACTAAATTATGTTTACACTGAGAAAACTTGTGAACAAACAACTGAATATGAATGGACTTATATGAAGGGAACAAAAATGAACAGCCAGTAAGATGACAGCCTCAACTAGCAACTAAAGCAGCTTAGCAAAGACATGCAGTTTTTGCTATGTTTAATGATTGTATAGTTTTTCAGTCTCCTTAAATCCAGTAAGCAAAAGATGTGCTCAGCAACTAAAAAAAGCAACCCAATGACCAAGTCCTACTAAATTAAATGTTTACTGCAAGAAAAATGGTGAAAAAATAATGCTGAATATTAATGGACTTAGCTGAATGGAACAAAAATGAACAAGTATATAAATCTGTATGCCAAAAATCAAAATCAACATGAGATTGTTGGCGGCGCAAATCAGATGTGGCGAGGATATGTATTTCCCTTTACACAAGAGCGAAAAAAGTGTATAACCTAACAATGAAGCAGACGAGGGGTTGAGATGTGCAGGCGAAAATTGATTTCATTCAAGTAGATACATGGATCTAATAAAAGTTTGAAGTGGGATGTGCTATCTGGTGGATGGATTCCAGTAAGATGAGGAAAGAGAAGAAGATTCGAGAAAACAGAAAGGGACGGGGCAAACCTGAATATGAGGTAGAGGCATACGGCGGCACATCAGGCATGGTGGGAATCAACGACGGAGCTGCCCTAGGGGCGTGGTGGGGCGGCCGCCCCAGCTACCGGCGGCGTAGCCTCAGACCCCCGAACCCCCTGTTCTTGCCTATCTCCGGCTGCCGAGGAGGCGAGGACGCTACCGGCAGCGCCGAGCCTCTGTGCGACAGCGGCGAACGACGAAATGAGGCAACGAGCTCGAGCAGAGCCTGTGTGTAGTGCATCACTGGGTCTTTTTTTTGTTCAGTTAGTTTAGCCCAGTAAGGGCCCAAGCCCAATCTAGTTCCCCAATCCCCAATTTCCCAATCCGCCCACTACCCCTGTCCGCATCGAGCGCAGCCACCGCCACTCGGCATCGAGCGCTCGAGGTCGCCGCCGTCCGCCGCCAGGCGCTACCCCATCTGCCGGCCGGCCGGCCGGCGCCCATCCGCGGTCCGCTTGTCGGACACCGCCAGGGCTGACTAGCCGAGTCGCCGAGGTGCCCAACTGGCAACTGCCCATCCGCCCGCCCGCCGGCCACCGAGCAGGAGCTGGAGCTGGCTGCCTGGCTGCGCCTGGCAATGGAGGGAGGAGGACAGGGGTAGCGAAAGACTGTACACGACTCAAGTGGTTAAGGAAGAAGATTAGAACAGCGTAATCTGGTACTGCTCCTCTTCCATCTTGTTATTGCCTCTGTAAAACTGATGAATATATTAGTTAGTTTTGCGAAATTGATGGACGCATAATGCATTATCACTTTTGTGGGGAGCCCGTAGGTTGAATTGTTTGTGGAGTATCATTTGTGTACTCTGTAAGTCTGTAGCCTGTAATTATTATTTGTGGAGCATCAGCCATCAGGCATGAATTTTGTTCATCTGCAGATGTAGTACAGTAGTAGTCAGTCTGCTGCAATGCTATACACATGTTAAAACAGTTCCAAATATGCATATCCTCTTGGAGTGAAGCTTATTTGTTGGAACTTGGCAATGAATTTTCTAAGAACAAGTAACAGTTCTTAGAAACTTGTACATTCTGCACAGAAAGTCAGAAACTCAGAAACTTGTACAGTCTGTAGTGGCGATGGAGGGAGGAGGAGAGGAGCAAGAGCTGGTGCCTGGCGCTGGGGCCGGCCATGGCCGCGGACAGCTTAGCGGCAGAGGAGCAAGTGCAGCAGCTCCGCCAACATCTGGATTTGGCCGAGGCCGAGGTTCAAGCAGAGGCCGAGGTTCAAGCATTGGCAAGAACAACAAGAAAAATGGTATTGTACTATTGTTTTATGATTTTTCAGTTCACGAATCATTACTTCATTAGCATCTTAAATTATTAGAAAGACACTAATAGAGTATGCTAATATAACAAGTAATTTTTGTGCAGACTTGAAGAATTATTTTACAACTTTGAGTGTTGGTTCAAGTTCAACTGGCAGCCGCCCAAGCACTAATGAAAGTGCCAACGCCACTACTTCAACGGCGGGAGAAGTTGTTCAAGAAAATGAAGCTATGCAGTCTGTAGCAACAGATTTAGCACACGTTGATATTGGTGTTGATGATGCACAACCACCAGAACCACAACAACGGCCACAGGAAGAAGAACAACAAGAAGATGACGGTATCAGCCTTATCACAGAATTTGACCCGCATGTTCATATTGTAGCTGATCCAAATCCAGCTCTTAGAACGCCAATTGAAAGATTTCATCCTAATGTTCAATCGGATGTTAGAAGGGCTTATTTATTAAAAGGTCCGACACAACCCATTGGACATAATTTTCCTCGCAAGCGTGTTGGTAATGATTGGAGACAATTTCTCCCAAAATGGTTTAAGGAACATGATTGGCTAGAGTATAGTGTGTCCAAGGATGCAGCATTTTGCTTCTATTGTTATCTTTTTAGGCAAGAAGCCGACCATGAGAAATTTGGTCATGTGGTTTTCACAAAGACAAGGTTTAATGATTTTAAACATGCATATAGAGGATTTCCAGGCCATGTTGGAGGAGTTTCTAGTTGCCACAATAAAGCTAGATTATGTGCCGAAGATTTTAAGAATCAAAGAGCAAGTATTACCCATAAGATTGATGCTAATACCAAAACAGCAGAAATGCTCTATGAAGTTCGCTTGACTGCTGCTCTAGATGTTGCAAGCTTTCTCATTGCACAGGGTCATGCTTTTCATGGCAATGATGAATCTAGCACCTCTCTAAACAAGGGCAATTTCCTAGAAATGATTGATTGGTACAAAAACAGGAATGATGATGTGAGGGTTGCATATGATGAGTTATGTCAAAATAATGCCCGCATGACTTCTCATCAGATTCAGCAAGATATTACACGGAGTTATGCTGAAGAGGTCACTGAAGTAATAAAAGAAGAAATTGGGGATGGCTATTTCTCGGTTCTAATTGATGAATCCCGCGATATCTCAATAGCAGAACAAATGGCTGTGCTTGTGAGGTTAGTATTTTTTTTTGAAGTGCTTTATGTTTCTGGGTGACTTGTGAGGTTAGTAATTATTTTTTAAATGCATTATGCAGATTTGTGAACAAAAAGGGAATGGTTGTGGAAAGATTTTTGGGTCTGCAGCATGTCGAAGATACAACATCAAGTTCCCTAAAGAAAGCTTTGACTGAGATTCTTGCTGCCCATGGTTTACCTATTTCTAGACTAAGAGGCCAAGGATATGATGGTGCTTCAAACATGAGAGGTGAATTCAATGGTTTGCAAAAACAGATCCGTGATGAGAACCCTTATGCATTCTATGTTCATTGCTTTGCTCATTAATTACAGTTGGTTATTGTTTTCGTTGCAAGTTGTTGCTCCTCTTTTGATGATTTCTTCAACTATGTGGGTTTAATTGTCACCAGTACTAGTGCATCTTGTAAGAGGAAGGATAAATTACAAGCACAACATCGTGAAACCATTATAGCAAAGTTAGAGAGTGGTGAGATTCTAAGAGGGAGGGGAAGAAATCAAATGACAAACTTGCATAGACCAGGAGATACAAGATGGGGTTCTCATTATATAACATTACTTCGTATTGAGTCAATGTGGGTTCTGTAGTCAAGGTGTTAGCCATGATTCATGAAGATGAACGTAATCCTAGCCGAGCCGGTGGTTTGGTGCACAAAATGGAAAGCTTTTCCTTTGTTTTAAATATGAAGTTGATGTTGAAAGTGTTCCGTATTACAAATGAGTTGTCTCTTCTTTTTCAAAGAAAAGACCAAAACATTGTTGAGGCCATGTCATTGCTTATTGATGTGAAAGCACGCTTGATCAGTTTAAGAAATGAAGGCTGGGAGCAATTATTGGAAGAGGTCAAATCATTTTGTGTTGTAAAAGAAATTCCAATACCAAATATGGAAGAGGCAATACCAAGATGGGACAGATCAAGGCGTGATGGCAACTTAATCACTCAAGAGCATCATTACCGTGTTGATACTTTCCTTGCTGCACTTGATGCTATAATCATGGAGATGGATCATCGCTTCAATGAGGTATCATCTTAGTTGCTTGTTTCATTTGTTTGTCTTGATCCAAGAGAGAACTTTGCTAGGTTTGATGTTGAAAAGATTGCTCGGATAACTGAGATCTATGATCAAGATTTCTCTATTCGTGATCGTGATAATATAAGGGAAGAACTTGAGACATTCCTTGTTCATGTGAGTAGAGTTGATGATTTCAAATCTTGTCATGACCTTGGAAGCTTGGCTACAACAATGATTGCAAATAAGAAACATATCCTTTTTCCATTGGTCTATCGCATCATTGAGTTAGCATTGATCCTACCTGTGGCAACATCTTCAGTTGAAAGAGCCTTCTCAGCTATGCACTTCATCAAGACAGCTTTGCGGAACAAGATGGGTGATGAATGGCTCAATAACTTGTTAGTGTGCTACATTGAGAAAGGGATCTTCAAGGAACTTGGTATTGGTAAAGTTAAGAAGAGGTTTCAATCTATGAAAACCCGAAGAGTGAGCTTGCCAAAGAGCCCTCGACGTCATCAACATTCTTAGTCCTTCACCACTAGTAAGTATTTTCTCATGATGTCCATTATTGATTGAGGGCTACCATTATTTTATTGTTACTCGCTAAGACGCTAATTGATATTCATTCAATCTACAGGTTCATCCATTCTTAGTTATTTCACTTATTTGTAATTTGCAATGTATGGATCAACATCAACTAATCAAGAACTAGTTTATTCTTCAAATTTGAGGTAACATCTTTTGTTTCTCGTCTACTTTTCGTCGTCATGTGTGATCGTAGCATTTTTGCCATGATTTGTGTGATTATAGTATGTGAATACGGTACATTGTGAATACGATATCTTTTTGATTCATTTTCTGGTTAAAATTCGCCCCACCTATAATTTTTTCCTGGCTCCGTCATTGGTGGGAATTGGAGTACTCCGCCAGATTGACCGACCCAGAAGTCGCTTGGTCTAATCCTGTAAGGTCTGCACATCCAACTAGTTTGGTCACGACTCACGAGCAACTGTCCAGAAGGCATAGAAAAATGCCATTTTGGTCACGAGCAACTCTCCTGGGAACTGCACAGGTCCAGCACCGACCCTGGCAGCTTAGTAGATTTAGACGATTTCGCCGGGACTCAAGCCACTGGGTCGAATCCTTGCACCGTCGAGTCGGCTCTGATGCCCCTCGCCGGAGTACGGTGCCGCCGTTGGGCGAGATTGAAGGTAGGAACAACGAGAGGGAATGGGGACCTAGGGTTGACGAGCCTGTTCGTTTGCTCGTAAACGATCGTAAATTTTCAGCCGAGAACAATGTTTTTCTCTCACACCAAACCAGCCAGCAGTAAATAATCCACGATACGATACGACCTCCCGACCAGGCTGCAAATGAGAGAAGCAGCTTTGACCCATGGCTCCGATTCGGAACGAAAGGGTTCAAATGAGTCCAGCCAGCTCTCCCACGACATTTCAAATCCGTGCAGCGCGAACAGGCCAGGCGAAAAAGAGCCAGGCATCCAGGCACCATGCGGAAAACTGAGGCAGACACTCGAATCAGGCGAGGCGGACGTTGACCACAGCGGGTCCCACTACAATAAACAAAGATAAAGTTGCATTTAGTGCTGGGTCCGTCACGAATCTCTAGGTAACCTAGGCCGTTGAGATAAGCTCCACAAGACATACGGTTTTTTTCGCTCTGAGCATGTAGGTTTCAGCAGGCGGTAGACAGATTGCGTGACGCTGGTACTATCAACGGCAAGCACCAGAATTTTGCTAATGGGTGACCCAGAAAAGGAGGCTCTGTTCAGCTCATCTATAAGCCATTTGTACTGATTTGTACTATTGATTTTGTTGGGAGAGAAAAATACTATATCATGGTTAAGCCGGTTTATCATGATAGCCGAACAGAGCCGAAATTTATCACGCCTGAGACAAGGAGACCCGTTGTTACGCCTGAGACAAGGAGACCCGTTGTTGCCGATGTTGTTTGTGATGTCCTGTTGATGGAGGTGCTTAACGCACTCATCATTCGGGCTGAACACGAACTAACTATTCTCGCCGCTCGGTCACAACTGGATCATTTTCAGAGCATCCTTTTATGCTGATGACATGCTAATCTTCATCAAACCGGCTAGGCTAGGCTGCGTGGTGCAAAAGAGCTGTGGAAAACCTCGGCACCGTCAAATGTCAAATTCTTTTTTGGCTCCCGATCCACACAACATGTGTTGGATGGCAAGCCGTAGGAAGAAAAGGGGTCTACAGGAGTGCGACCTTTGCGCCCTCTGCCACCAGGGTCTGGAGACAATAATGAATCATCTGCTGGTGGAATGTGTCTACTCGCGCGAGGTCTGGGCTAGGCTCCGTTGTGCCATCACCATTCCGCAGCCAGCACAAGATCAACTAACGGCAGTGGGAATTCTCAAAAAAAAAAAAAAAAAAAAAACTAACGGCAGTGGGTCAGTTACTGGTCTAGAGGAAAATGACTGCTGATTTCCTGGCTCATTTGGAAAGAGAGGAACAATCGAGTGTTCGAAAGGTTTGCAACAATGCCAGCTTGGCTTCGGCCAAAGATCTTCGAGGAAGGCAATGCATGCGTAGCAGAGCGGGTTCAGGCGACTTGCCCCTTTCGTAGCTTCCTGGTCGCAAAACGGTTTTCTGCACGCTTTTAAGATTTCTGCTTTTCCAATTCCTTTTCAGTTCATCATTAAGTGTTGTAAGCCGTGGCTTGCGCTGTGTAACCGTATTGCTACCCTCTCTTAATGAAAGACAGGCTCATTTAAACACTGGTCGCAAAAAAAGCTAATTAACTGAACATAGAGGGAGAAAGGACAAAAAAAAAAAAAAAATCAAACAAAGATCGAGAGAGCGTACCTCTAATGCTCTACTAGCCAAATGGATAGTCCATCTTGTGTCCTCATGCTGCGGCAGCCCCTAGAACCGTAGCCAATAGGCTCCCCTGTAGGTATCCTGCATAAAACAAGTATATTGTTTTTTTCTCAAAATCAAGATCATTGTGAGTACACCAAATTACCACATATCTTTGTTTTTCCCAATGCCCTTTAACCAATTGCCAAGCATATGAGATATATAGGTGATGTTAACCCAATGGCTATATGAACAATTGTCCAAATAGACTTAGCATGTTGGCAGTACAAAAAAATGCGATTAATTATTGCATTACAATCACAGTAACACTTTTGGCTTCCTGACCTGTTTTCCTGTCTAAGTTGTCCTTTGTTAAAATCACTCCCCATCGAAAATACCAAAGAAATATTTTTATCATATGGTAAAAGAAAAGACAATTCCTCAAGTAGTTTGGCACAAATCACTACTACAGATCTGGACATCACTGCCGGCCTCATCACTGTCGGATTAGGGTGAACCGATAGTGATGTATCTTCATTGTCAGTTCTGAGCTTGAAAATCAGAAAATGATTGGGGTTGGGCCAAAACCGACAGTGAAGGTCCACATCACTGCCGGTTTATGGCTTTGCACTGGTAGTGGCTTGATGTCTACTTATCATTACCGGTTCTAGCCAAGAACCTTCACTGTCGGTTTATGGCTTTGCACTGGTAGTGGCTTGATGTCTACTTATCATTACCGGTTCTAGCCAAGAACTGTCAGTGATGTTGGGCTATCACTGTCGGTTCTAGACAAGAACCGACGGTAATAACATCACAGTACAAAAAGCTGGCGCCATCCTCTCTTCCATCCCGAGCATAGAGGTGCACGTTTGGGCCGCTCCCTCCATTATTGCGGCTGCTTTTCACCATGAAGCTGGCTATTGGATTTGGAAGAATGACCTGATCTTCTTTCTTTAAGGTTAGTAACAAGCATCCACTCCTTTAATTTTATTACTTAATTAATGTTGTTTTGATGGCTACATTGCTTGATTCTCATTCTAGTTATTTCTCCATTCTAGAGAGCATTTTTTCAATTGGACTTTGTGTAAGGCTTGCAAGCAAATTATGGTGAATCCATCGTCCAAAAGGTTGGTGTCTTTGAACACATTTAAATTCCTAGCTAATTACATGGTGGTCAATGCTATAATTAGTTCTTGATAGGAGTAGAGTAGATTCATTTAATCCATGTGCCACCTACCAACACATTGTTTGGAGCTACATTGTTGTACATAATCATATCTCTAATTTTAGTGTTTTTTAATTAGTGTCTCCATTTTTATGTAGCGTGAAGTAGAATATTTGTTCTTTATTATTATGAAATAATTGTTTTTTAATGGTGCTACTATTTTCAACTTATATGGCCGAGGCTACCAATTTCAATATTCCAATAATTAGTGTACAATAATATTTTCCAAAAATGGGGTCACTAAATTAAATAAGTGTAGAATAAATTATTGTTTCGAGCAACAATTGTTGTTCATGAAGCTCCACTTGTTATTAATTTCTCTTTAATTACTGTCTCAATATTTTATTGTGCAGAGATGGATCGAGAGTGGATGTATGGGTCCCAAACGGACAAGCGATACATGGTTAGCGTCAGCAAGTTTCTCACCGGTGTCAAAGGCCATGCTGGGAATGGGAACCCTGTCTTCTACATATGCAAAGATTGCAGGAATCAAAGGAAATAGGCTCAAATTGAGTATGCACGAATGCACTTGATTACCAGAGGGTTCATGCCATACTATACGATATGGACTACGCATGGTGTCGGGTTCATAAACCCAGGGTCCCTCATGGACCAGCTTTCCAACAAAAGCTTGGCCCAATAGACAACGTTGCAAGCAACGAGCAACTCATGGGCTGGCCCAAAAACCTAGACGACACACCAGAAGGACAATTCAATCTCTGACCGGAAGGCCTGGCCGAGGAGGAACGGCACCTGCTTCTGACTCTGGCCCACCTCTTCGACTGGAGCACTTTCTTCGGTCTCCAGCCCGCCTCCGGATGATATCTTCGACCGAAAGGCCTGGCCAAAATGCCACTTCCGACTCCAGCCCGCTTCTCCGACCAGGAATGCACCAGACCCCTGCCTATGGCTGCTCTCTGACTGGCGCAATCAGAGCCGACTAGGACCAACTGACCGGGGACGCCCGCTCGGTAAGGACCAGGAAATAGACGGAGAAAGTAAGGCAGCGCGCTCAAGTCAACCGCAATACCAAGGACCGTACCCTGTGCACCTGCAAGACAATACCCTGTGACCTCCCTGACATGACAGAACGCAAGCAGTGTTGTAGGCGCCGACATTTTCCGTACAGTGTTGTGGGCACCATCAACTCCCATACCAGACAAATACGGTAAGGCTCCCCCCATGTGCTTCTGAGGCATCGACAGTGTTGTGGGCGCCGGCATTTACCGTGCTAGGCGAACATGGTAAAAAACCCCTGCATGCCTCTCGGCATCAATAGTACAGCAGGTATCAACATCTGCCATACCTGAAGAAGACGACGCAACCTTCCACATGCAGCTGACATTCAACAGTATTGTGGGCGCCTACCATCATCTTGTACTCACCGGCATGAGTAGCAAGACTTAGCAACGAACGTACTCCCTCCCTCTCACTTGTAAAGGCCACCCCTTCATCTATAAAAGGGGATGTGCTCTCTTCCAACGGATAAGTTGATTCAGATCGATCAAGTTCACTAGTACACAACAACAGAACCACCAGGTTCAAACCTCGAGCACACACTCGAACACACAGCGCATAGCAGAGTTCCTGTCACTCTCGGTCGCTCTGACCAGAGTCTGACCGAACCTCTTGTACCCCCCATCTTTCTCCTCCTCGTTTGTAACCCCACTGCAAACTTCGAGCACCTGGGCTCAGGAATAAAGTCACCAACTGACTCAAACTGGACATAGGGCATGTTGCCTAAACCAGTATAAACCCTATGTCATTGAGTGCTAGGCCATCTCCAATCACAACGTATGGCAAAACTACAAATATTTACGTGTTGGTCACTTTTTGCACCGACAGTTGGCGCCGTCCGTGGGGAAGACGTTGTACGTTCAACACTTTTTGGTCATCGGATGGCCCACTTTTCCACCACCTTCACCATGGCGGGCTCATGCGATACGACTCACTTTGCCTCACTGGAGTTTCCCGCACTCCCACCTATCGAGATACGGGTTCCACCTATCTTCGAGCCATCCTAGGCCTTCCTCTTTGGAAGCCTGGACTTCGTCGCCGACCGGCTCGGCGTAATACACCTCCATGAGGAGGCACTCGTTCTGGTGCCCATCGGAGGGGCGCCCTCCATCGGCTTCGGGAAGCACGACGACTTCAACGACGAGGCACCTGCGCTTCATTCCGAGCAAACTCTCTGCTCAAACCCCGATGTGAGTAATCTACATGCTGTTATTTACTTGCTATTCTCTATCTTCCGTCGATTATCTGGAGGAACCCCATTGTCCCCGTCGCGACCACCATGCGACCGGTTCCCCTATGGCCTCGCGTCCCCCATGGATGTGTACGCCCAGGGGCTCCGAAGGATGCCGACGCCGCCTGCTCTCACGTCCGAATTCATGGGGATGGCGAGCTATGCTCCCACCTATTTCTTTGACCTCATAGATGACGATGTTGAGAGTGATGGCTCCAGCATCGGTGACGTGGTGCCTAGCCACCGTCCGTCCTAGGAGTGAGCTATGGTGGACGCTCCGGGATAGCCACCGGTGGTAGCGGAGTCCTTGCAGACTCACACCCCTCTGGACCCTCGTGTGGAGACCCCCGCGCTCACACGGAAACATGGCGAGGAGCTACGGCAACAGCAGCTGAACCAGCCGTCACCTACGCCAGTGCGCTCGACGCACCACACTGCACCCCATGTGCATAAACCGGCGAGCGGCGCCTGAGGTCATGCCCGTCGGGTCCAGCGCAACACCATGGATGGGGGAACGATCCCCCACAGTTTGCTCGGGCCGATCAGAACATCACCGCTGTGACAATGCTTCTATGCGGCCTTCCCGAGCCGAACGATCCCTAGGAATAGGTGATCCACCCGAACCTCCAGTCCCTTGTGGAGACTGCCGCCGTTCAACAAGCGGAGAGCTCCACATCATGACACCGACTCATGGCCTCTCTCCCCACCAGGGGAGTGGGGACGCATTAGACAAATCACTCCACCCACTCATCGCTACAGCCACTAAGCGCGGCATAGGAGGCTACATCTGTGTCCCGGTATGACCTGGTGCCCACTCCACACCGACCGCCTATACACGAGCGGCTCGGGCCGAACCAAGATGCTTGCAGCATCATCAGCGACCGGCGTCAGTCCTAGGAGGATGATGGCATCCATTGAGCGGCAGTAATAGCAGGCGACATAGACCCCAGCTGGACCATCATGGGGAGTGGTGAAATACACCCTAGGCATGGTTGCCGGCCGGACGACCAGAGTCCCAGCCCAGATAGCCCAGGACCACGGGCCTTTGCCCGATGCATCCAGAGAGCGCCGCTCCCGCAATGCTTCAATGGAGGCCGAGGCAAAGGCAAGGCCAAGCGCGACGATCAGGACGAGGGCCCCTCCATGCAGAGGGGCAAAAAGAACAGAAAAGATCGCCGCCGACTGGCCAACTCCACGTTGGTCGCCACGACTAATCTCACAGGCAAGCATCCCTAGTAGGGGCTTTCAAACCACTTCAATGAGCTCATGGAGAGCCCATGCACCAACCACACCTACCCCATCAAACACCTCTACAAGGACTACGAGCTCCTCAAGCACCTTCTACGATAGGCCGGCGGGCCAAAGGAAGAAAAAGGCAAAGAAGCAGCGGCTAGGAAAGGGGGCGTAGCGGGCAAGGATCTGGATGACTAAAGGTCGAGGTGATCCAACCAGACGCCTACCGACTAAAGGACGACAACGACAATGTTCTCAACAATGCTTGGAACAGCTATGTCATTTCTTCCCCTAAAATTCAATCTTACCATTGTTTACTTAACGTTTGCTCCTATAAAAGCGCCCTGACCTGAACACTTTCGGCCCGGGTTGCTCGGGGGCCCCATGGGAGTGCACTACCACCTCTCTTTTAGTTTACTATCATATGGTAAAACTCCTTCCTACCCGAACGAAAGGGTAGTTCGTTCCTTTAATTTACCTTACGTAGCTTTGCTTCAAATATTCCAACTGATCGCACCCCGCCTCTACCTACGGTTACGAGCAGCTGAGCCTCATGGGCCATGCCCGGGCTCCTAAGGTTGCAGCCTATGGGATGAATGGGCAAGTGCGAAAAAGAAAGAATAAAAAACAAAATTATGCTAAGGTAAAACCAAGGAACGAATGGGGCAAGCTTCCCCGAATGGAGTGATTCCATCACAAAAAAACGAAACTGATTCATTGAGTACACAAAAAACATTTGCATGGGGGCTCCCCCACGAACTTAACTTTTTTCATCTACCTCTACTCTAGAAATTCTACTATGGCTCCCCGGTGACATCGGTTATTGGTGCGACCGGCAAGGGCACGGGCTGCTCGCTCTCTGGCGGGACGACATTCGGCTCCGTCGGAAGTGGGGCGACGTTCATCTCTGACCTGGGCTCCACTCCATCTATAGGATGGGCAATGTCCTCTTGACGCGTGCCATCGGCCAGGTTCGCACGGTGGGCCTCCATCACCCACTGCGTGGAGACTTGCTCTGCCACCAACTTTGCATGCAGTAGCAAGCTCTCCCCGAGCGACTGATGTCCTCCGTGCAGAGGCTATCGGCTTACCCGCTGTAGATAGTGGTGAAGTCTAGGTCCGGGTGGTACGTCGCCACCGAAGTCAACACCCCCGATGCTCCGTAGAATAGTCCGTGTGTGATGAGGGCCCAAACCTTATCCGAAACCTCCGCCAGCCAGATGGCAGGCGCACTAGTACTTGGCGCCGACCCGAAGACCTCTGAGATGATAAGCTGGGCAACATTGCGGATTTGGTCAAGTTCCACCTCGAGAGCATGTCGCTCTTTAAGGTACTTGGCCAGCGCCTCCGCATTCTAGCCAAAAGTCGCCTTGGCCATCTCCAGGTCTCGCTCCAATGATTCCACCTTTCCACCCAGCTCTAGAAAAAGGGCGACAAACTCAAAATCAAGCTAAAGGAAGAAACCAACACATCAAAAGCAGAAAAGGTACTTATCGAGGTGGGTATTCTCAAGGACAAAGAGTCCCTCCGCCTACCGGGTCACCTGCTCACACAGCCGGGTGTTCACCTCCTCCGTCCCCATCACCTGGCCCCGAAGCGTGAGCACTTCCTGGTCTACCTCTGACCGGGCATTTCGCTCCGACTCTAGGGCACTCCGCTCTGACTCTAGGGCATTCCACTATGACTCAAGGGTCTCTAGGGATTTTTGGAGCGCCGCCTCGATGTCCGCTAGGGACTTCCACAGCTCTGCCTCAGTCTTTGCCTAGCAGGCCTTCGTCGCCTCAAGCCCCCACTCCGCGGTGGTCGCCCACTCCGTCGTGAGTTGCTCCACCGTCCGCACGTCAGTCGCCTCCGCCGCCCGGTCCTAGGACTCATGGTGGGCGAACTCTAGCTGATGCTCAAGCTTAGCCATCTAGGCGTGCTCCATCAGAAGGAAACGAGACTTGCGGCACAACATCTCCTATAGACCCTACAAAAACAAGAAGCACGCATGCTGAGGCAACCAACGAGAGACTAAGGGGTCAAGGACAAGCGCAGGACACTCACATTCGCGGTGTGGTGTAAGTCGACCTTGACCAACCGCTAGATGGACTTAACCCGCTCTTGGGCATCCTCAAGCTTCACTGACAGCTTGGCAAGATCGGACTCCATGGTGAGTCCTCTCCCCCTGTGGATGTCCCAGAGCTGGCACTCCTGCGAATCCCAAAGGATGAACCAGACCTTCATTGGGTCCTTAGGACAGGGCCACACCAGGTCAGTCTCCTCTAGCCTACTAGAGGGTCTAGCCTCCAACCGGACCACCACTAGCTCCCACGATGGCGCCGACAGCTCCACCACGTCATCCGCTTCATCATTGGAGGGGATCTCCACCACCTCATCTTCATGGGCCATCAGCAGATGTTCTGGTTCTGACTCGGCCACATCTCTCAACACCTTCGGCGTTGACCAGGAGGGTGAGCCGTGCAGCCCTCCACCTGGCGAGGCAGGGAACCTAGTCTCCCTCTCCTCTTCTGCCATAGCTGGCGAAGGAGGGGCCACTAGGGTTACCTCCGACAAGACCTCTGCCATCACCACCAGGATCACAGCCAACACCATCGCCGCTGCTACCATCATACTAGCAGCTAACCTAGGAGGCACCGCCCCTAGAAGGGAAGGACTCACCGCCACCTTGCTCTCCCCGCCGCTCGCCATGGCACGCTGCAAGGTGGGCCTCCAAACCTCTTGTATGGGAGTTGGGGCAATGCTCAACCCCATCAGTGTCCGGCCGCTATCAAAAAGTATAGGTCAGTCATACTCCAAAAAAAATACTCAACAGCAAGATTGAAAAGAAACAAAGAAAGACATACCAGGATATAAGCGGCACGACTCTGAAACCAAGACCCGACGTCGACGGGCTCGTAGGGCGAGAACTGCTCCCGGGCTACGACCCATGCCCCCTCACTTTGACCAGGGGCAGAGTTGATCCAACCGACTCCTGCCCAGCCCACGAGTCACCGCGACCTTTAGCTCGGGGCATGCCGACTGGAGCAGCAGGCGGGGCATCCTCCCACTGTGAGTCACGTGCTGACGCTGGCCCTGGTGACACGCGGGTGCAAGCCCGCTCCTCTTATTGCCTGGCTTGCTCGGCCGCGCCCGCGGTAGGTGGGGACAAGACCGGCGATGCCACCAAAGGGCGTGGTGACCGCATCTGCTTCGCCTCCCGTTCATCGGTGGTGTCCGCACTCGCAGCACGCTTCCTCGGCACGGGAACATCATCGCACCTCTCAGCCTCCTGCTCACCGCCAGTGGACTTGGCCGCAAGATCACGACGCTCCACAGAGGTCACAATGACCTCTCGACTTTCCTCCTCCTTAGAGAAAATCATGTCATTCACCTCTGTGGGATCCTCTGACTCAAGCTCTGACTCGACGTCACTCCTATTTTCCCTAGCCTTCTTGCACCGGGCGATCTCCTTCTCCTTCTCATACTTCCACCGAGCCTCCTTGGCTTTCTTCTTCTTCTTAGCATCCATCGCCTCCTTCTAGATGGCCTGCCGAGCTGCGCCCTCTAGCCCCTTCGGAAGGTGCGACCGAGACTTGTAAGCTTCAAGCCCCTACAAAATAGGTGACTCAAAATAAAAAAGTAGGAAAGCAAAGGGGAAAAGAACACGGAGTAAAAAGAGGGGAGCATACTAGTTTGGACACCACTGAGGCGTTGAGAGGTCCGGGCTTTCCATCGACCTTCTCTTTGGGCTTCAGCTGCAGCACCCGGTCGAGGTGACTCCAGACCTCGTTGTTCGGTAGCTCCTCTAGCGATGCACGATTGGGGTCCATCGGGCCATCGTACTTCCACACGAGCAACCCGATGGTGGTAGTGGGTGTGGAACACCTGCACCCCATCAAGGCCACGCCGCACGAGCTTTTGGAGCTTTGCCTTGATGATCTCCACCTTCTTCTTCTCCCGACGGGAAGGGCCCCATGACCAACTTTCCTGCCTCTCCAGCCTTTTGCTGGTGAACGCCAGGAACGGCGCCTCCACCGGGTTCCTGATATAGAACCACTCACCGTGCCACCCCTGGTTGGAGTCGTGGGGGATGTACATGGGATACGAGCCCCCCGTGCTCGGTTTCTTCTACCGGGCAAAGCCCCTACTGGTGTGGCTTTGGGCGGATTCCCCACCGACAAAGTTTGCCTAGAGAATAGCCGCTGGAAGAAATCCGCGTGTGGCTCCATCCTGAGGAAGGCCTCACAGACAATGACGAAGCCGATGATATGCAGCACCCCAATTGGATTGAGGTGCTGCAGCTCCAGATCCCACTCTTTGAGGAGCCCGCATAGGAACCAGTGCGCGGGTTATCCTAACCCGCACTCATGGAAGGTGAGGAAGGAAACCACCTCACGTGGGCCGAGGTTGTGGGAAATCCTCCCTCCCGAGAGCCCTCTAGTGCGCCACCTCCTTCGGCAGTAGAAACCCCTTCACGACAAAAGCCTCCAGCATCGACTCCCTCACAGTGAATGACCTCTAGCCCAACATTTTGCTCTAGGTTCATGAATAGATTTGTGAGTTTCCTCCTCTCCCTCGCTCTCTCCCTTTTCTCTCCTAGGAACCACCGTGACACTCAGACACTCTTGGCGAGAAGGAAGAAAGAGAAGAGACGGCAAATGAGGAATAGGCGAAGGAACATGGCAAAAGCCCTCTCCCTTCTCCTACTTAAAGAAAAAGGCACAACAGTTGGGGAAGGCATGGCGATCGGGGTAAGGCGAAACGAAGGGGGGTGAAAAACCCTCTTCCTTCCCCATTTAATGCAGATGGGATATGATGGGACATGCCCTGACCGATGAAACATGCCCTGCCTTATGGAATGGCGTCTGATCACATGGGACGTGGCCTAGATATGGCCCACGACTACCGCACACTGGGCGCAAGAACCAAAGTGCCACCACACGCAGGTGGCTCTCTGCCTTCCCAGGCGGGACTTGGAAAAAACCCAAACAATGGGATCTCTGCTAAGAGAGACCATCGGGCTTCCTAAGTTAATCGAATGGCTTAGGAAAACATTGAGAGATAGGTAATGAGCAAAGGGACGCCCCATGCAAGCCATGCCAATTCCGTCATGAATGATGAGCATGGGTCCCGATCAGACATTTCTAATTGGAGCTCTTCAAACCCCATCACTCTAGTCATCAAGGTAACACTACCGACCCCTGCTATTTCTTTATATAATCATTCATACATTCGTACAAGCATTCATTCCATATGCCCGTGCCCCCCGGACAATTCAGGACCGAATCGCCCTGGGCTCGGGAACTAAGGCATCGCACATGCGGTGAAATGCATCACAACGCTCCGTGTTGCGTCACGAAGCGGCAGTTGCCTCATTCAACATGAGCAACGACCGACCGGGGTTCGAAGGCCAGCCCATGAAGGGCTTGAGGCCACCTCGCATCAAATAGAGCTAGGGGAGAAAACACAGATGAGCCCCATGCGGCCCTTGCCCAGTCTGCCCCAAAGCGGACAGGGTCATCTCAACCTTCTCGTTCGATCCTAAACCTCTCACCAAACCCATAGAATCTCCATCGAGGGGAGGCCAGCGGGCCACCCGAGTCAGTCTCTAGAATGACCCAGGCATCTACCGGGTTGCAGGTAAAGGAGCGGTGGAATGTCACAAGAGGGCTATGCCGACCCTGTCATGAACGACGAACCTAGATTCCACTCAATCATACCCGTTAGCGAGCTCACTGAGCGTGTCACTTAAGCCCGAGCGATCGAGGCAAGTGACAAAACTCAGCCCCTTCGGTTATGAGAAACCGAGGATGGGGTAACGCACAAAACTCAAACCGACCCCTACCAAAAGCCAACGGAGCTCAGGGGCTCAAGATCCCTAAACTAACTGCCTTGGCTGCACGGGCTGCACCGACACTAGGATCCACGAGTCCGTCTCGCCCAATCCCTAAAAACTAACTGCCTCGGCTACGCGGGCTGCACCGACGCTAGGATCCGCGAGTCTATCTCACCCGATTCCTAAAAACTAACTGCCTCAACTACGCGGGCAGCACCGATGCTAGGATCCACGAGCTCTGACCCGCTCGATCCCTAAACTAAACTACCTTGGCTGTGTGGGCTGCACCAAGGCCAGGATCCGTGAGCTCTGACTCGCTCGATCACTAAACTAACTGCCTCGGCTGCGCGGGCTGCACCGAGGCCAGGATCCGTGAGCTCTGACTTGCCCGATCCCTAAACTAACTACCTCGGCTGCGTGGCGATCCCTAAAAACTACCTTGGCTATGCATGGCACCTTGGTTGACAATCTCTATCTCAACTAAAATGCACGCACACACGCCCGCTAAACAAAACCCCCAGATGATTCTGCCCGAATCGCCCGGGGGCTCGAGGGCTACACCCGTGGGTGCGCTCGCGCGCACCCACTGACGAAACGAAAACTTCCCCCACTGGCAACACAAAACCCCCCAAGACGATTATGCCTGAATCTCCTAGGGGCTCGGGGGCTACACCCGTGGGTGCGCTCGGGTGCACCCACCGTCGAGACAAAAATCCCCCAGACGATTCTACCTGAATCGCCCGAGGGCTTGGGGGCTCCTATCGGGTTCATAAACCCAGGGTCCCTCATGGATCGGCTTCCCAACAAAAGCTTGACCCAACAGACAACATTGCGAGCAACGTGCAACTCATGGGCTGGCCTAAAAACCTAGACGATAGGCCAGAAGGATGATCCAATCTCCGACCAGAAGGCCTAGCCGAGGAGGAACGACACTCACTTCTGAATCTGTCCCACCTCTATGACTGGAGCACTCTCTTTGGTCTCCAGCCTACCTTCGAATGATCTCTTCGACCGGAAGGCCTGGCCAAAATCACCACTTCCGACTCCTGCCTGCTTCTCCGATCGAGAATGCGCTAGACCCCTACCTACGTCTCCTCTCCGACTGGCGCAATCAGAGTCGACTGTGACCAACCGACCGGGGACACCCACTCTGTAAGGACTAGGAAATAGATGGAGAAAGTAAGGTAGTGCACTCAAGTCAATGGCAATACCAAGGACCATACCATGTGCACCTACAAGACTATACCCTATGACCTCCCTGGCATGACAGAATGCAAGCAATGTTGTAGGCGCCGACATTTTCCCTATAGTGTTGTGGGCACCATCAACTCCCATACTAGACAAATACGGTAAGGCTCCCCTCACGTGCCTCTGAGGCATCGATAGTGTTGTGGGCGCCAGCATTTACTGTGCCAGGCGAACATGGTAAAAAAAACCCTGCATGCCTCTCGGCATCAACAGTATAGTAGGTACTAACATCTACCATACCTGAAGAAGATGACGCAATGTCCCATGTGCATCTGACATTCAATGGTATTGTGGGCACCTACCATCATCTTGTACCCACCGACGTGGGCAGCAAGACTTAGCAGCGAACATAGTCCCTCCCTCTCACTTGTAAAGGCCATCCCCTTCATCTATAAAAGGGGATACGCTCTCTTCCAACGGATAAGTTGATTCAGATCAATCAAGTTCACCAGTACACAACAATAGAACCACTAGGTTCAAACCTCGAGCACACGCTCGAACACACAGCGCATAGCGGAGTTCCCTTCACTCTCGGTCCCTCTAACCAGAGTCCGACCGGACCTCTTGTACCCCCCAGCTTTCTCCTCCTCGTTTATAACCCCAATGCAAACTTCGAGCACCTGGGCTCAGGAATAAAGTCACCGACCGACTCAAACTGGACATAGGGCACATTGTCTGAACTAGTATAAACCCTATGTCATTGAGTGCTAGGCCACCTCCGATCACAACGTATGGCAAAACTACAAATATTTACATGTTGGTCACTTTCTGCACCGACACATGGCAAGGTTGGTGTGAATGTTCCGCAGGAAAACAATGATGATGTGGCCATGCCTGATGTGGTCATGCCTGACGTAGCCATCCATGATGCTGACTACCAGGGGGTCCATCACTTTTGGTTTTGGTTTAAAAACCGACAGTGATACAGTCTATCACTGCCGATTCCCAAAACCGACACAGATGAGCACCTTCACTGTTGTTTTTTTTAACTAAAACCGAAAGTGATCTAAAGATGCTCCTCATAGGCCTATAGTGCTCCCACTGACCACCACAGTAGGAGCACTGCTCCCACCTACCCTGATAGCTTTAGTTCAAAAATAAAAATGTATACGACTGCTATTTTTTCGTAAGTAATAACCTTTATTGCAGCATGCATGCACATGCATGCATAGAAGTACGTGATGTCAACCACATCACTGTCGGTTTTCATACAAAACCGACAGTGATAGAGATGCATCACCGTCGGTTTCATTACAAAACCGGCAATGATGGACACCATCACTGTCAGTTTTGTTATAAAATCGACAGTGATGTGTCTGCCCTCCTATAAAAAGGAATCAGGAACATACACACATGCACCCTCACTTCACTCTCATTTCTCAGTTTCACGTACTCTCACTTTTCACTCTACGTGGTCATGGCTCCTGGATATTTCATTGCAGGTATATATATGTTCTCCTCTCTCACATTGTAGCTATATATATATGCGTCATCGATCTATATTTATTTAGTTTGCGATCTTTTACTTGGCATATTTTATATAAGGCAATATATATTTTTCTATTCATATTTCCTGAATTTGATTAGGTACAATGCAATATATATATTCTCCTCTTCCATATTCTAGCTATGTATATATATGCATCGATCTATATTTATTTAGTTTGCTATATTTTACTTAGCACATTTTATATAATGAAATATATATTTATAGTCATATTTCTTGAATTTTATTAGGTGGGATGAATGGATCTCCCCCACCACAAGAACCAGGTTTTCACCCTAGCGATGATCCATTCGATCCTGATGTGGCCATTCCAAACCACCCTATTACAGCTATCGTATGAAATATTTCCCAACATCTTTTTTTTGGATGCTAATTAATTAATAATTGTAGTTTAAATTCCATAATAAGTGTTGTTTCATCATATGTATGGACTCATTCAAATAATATCATTATTGCATATGTCATAGACGATAGCCCTAATATAGTGGCCACAAGCACCACTTAGATTGCTCATGGTGTCGGACATCGTTGAGAACATGACATGTGCTGATGATGGTCAAACTTGGACGTGTGAACTAAGCTTCTACATCGATTCGAGGCCACCATCAGGGCATTAGGAATCTATCTGGTAGACGAGATCATGGATGCCTAGAAGGAGAAGCGCCCAGTTCTCTGCCGTGCACAACTGTTTGGTGGCTTAGCACATTTGCTATAAGGTGCCCGATTTCTCGCACTTCAAGATAGAAGCTTTGCGTGCTGGTGATATCCCTATTCCGCAAGTAAGCGAATACTAGGCGAGCTATAACCAAATGGATGTGGTAAAGTCAACGTCACTGATACCTGAGTTATGGTTATTTATTGTATTGTTATTGTAATAATGATCTCTCATTTTTTTGCCCGCTTGTAGGTGGTGCTCCATGACATTACCTATGCTGCATTGGGCTTGTCGGCCATTCGAGACCAAGCTACAGAGAGACTCGAGTATGACTGGGAGTACTATACTGGGAACCTCGGCTAGCACACTACTACAGGACGCCAGTTCTGCATAAGATTTACTAACGGGGTCAATGATTGTTTAGTAGGTTACATCTATGAACAACCATGTCACTGGTCTTTTTAGGCATGAAAGAGTGCAATCGTACGGGCATTGGCCTTCATTGATGGCTGTGGTTACAGAATTCGTGACATCAATTACCATGCTTGCATGCAAATGTATGGTGCTGCGCATCCACGCATCCACCCCCAAATTAGTGTTTGTTTAGGTTTAATTTGCAAGGTTTAAGTTTAATTCGGCTTGTATTTGTCATGTAATTCATGTGTTGTGGAACAAGAAATCTAAATTCCAGTGATGTATTGGTCTTAAACTTTTTCTTAGGCTTGCACGTGCCATGGGTGAATGAAACACGAAGCTTGGAATTTTTTTGAGATGATTTGGTACTTTCTCCAATTTGATTGAATTTCTATGTGACGTCACCGATTAATTAGAGGTTGAACTGAGCCTACTCCAAAATAATCCAGAATGGTGCCACACTTTTCCATAGGGTCCTATATGCCCTAGGGACCAATTTTTGGTCAAGATGGATGTAAAATTCTAGTGTGTCCAACATGTAATTGGGCCTCTTTTGTCTCGTTTAGCACAAAGAAAAATATAATAATAAAGAAAATGATCAAAAAAACCTAAAATCTTGTGTGGGGCCATAATTTTGGTGGAAATGCTTGCAAATTTTTTTTCAAGTCATTTGGACATAGGCGGTACATACTTGCTTCACAAACCTATAGAAGCCGTCTCATCTTACAATGACTAAACACCTAGGTTCCCAAGGTTTCTGTGGTTCATATGTATTCCGGTGTCGTATTGGTCTTAAACTTTTTCCCAGGCTTGCACGTGCCACGGGTGAAGGAACCACCAAGTTTAGGATTTTTGTGAGATGGTTTTGGTACTTTCTGTTGTTTAATTGAATTTCTACGCGACATCGCCGATTAATTAGAGGTTGAACTGAGTCTACCCAAAACGATCCAGAATGGTGCCAAACTTTTCTACATGGTCTTATGTGCCCTAGGGACCAATTTTTTGACGAGGTGGATGCAAAATTCTAGTGTGCCCAACATGTAATTGGGCCTCTTTTGTCCTGTTTAGCACAAAGAAAAATATAATAATAAAGAAATTAATTAGAAAAACCTAAGATCTTGTGTGGGGCTATAATTTGGGTGTACATGCTTGCAAAAAACATTTCAAGCCATTTGGATATAGGCGGTACATACCTCTCATGTTACAATGACTAAACACATAGGTTTCCAAGGTTTCTGTGGTTCATATGCATTCCAGTGTCGTATTGGTCTCAAACTTTTTCTCAGGCTTGCACGTGCCATAGGTGAAGGGGTTCACCAAGTTTAGAAGTTTTCAGAGATGGTTTGGTACTTTTTGTTGTTTAATTGGATTTTTGAGCGACGTCACCGATTAATTAGAGGTTGAACTGAGCCTAGCCCAAAATGATCCGGAATGGTGCCAAACTTTTCTACAGGGTCTTATGTACCCTAGGTACCAATTTTTGGTCGAGTTGGATGCAAAATTGTAGTGTGCCCAACATGTAATTGTGCCTCTTTTATCCTGTCTAGGACAAAGAAAAATATAATAATAAATAAAATAATCAGAAAAACCTAAGATCTTGTGTGGGGTCATAATTTGGGTATACATGCTTGCAAAAAAATTTCAAGCCATTTAGACATAGGCGGTATATACCTGCTTCACAAACCTATAGAAGTCGTCTCATGTTACATTGACTAAACACCTAGGTTACTAAGGTTTCTGTGGGTTATATGCATTTTGGTGTCGTATTGGTCTAAAAAATTTTCTCAGACTTGAATGTGCCACAGGTGAAGGAACCACCAAATTTTGGATTTTCTGAGATGGTTTGGTACTTTCTATTGTTTAATTGAATTTTCGGGCGACATCATCGATTAATTAGAGATTGAACTGAGCCTACCCCCGAAACAATATGGAATGGTGCCAAACTTTTCTACAGGGTTTGATGTGCGCTAAGGACCAATTTTTGGTCGAGGTGGATGCAAAATTCTAGTGCGCCCAACATGTAATTGGGCCTCTTTTGTCCCATCTAGCACATAGAAAAATATAATAATAAAAAAATAATCAGAAAAACCTAAGATCTTGTGTGGGGCCATAATTTGGATGTACATGCTTACAAAAAAATTTTAAGCCATTTGGACATAGGTGCAATAGGAATATAAATACGTGAATTTATTCAGTTTAAAAAAGGAAAAAATATATATAATCATCACAGTCGGTTTAAAAAACCAACAGTGATGGTCAGAAACCGATAGTGATGACAACTACCACTGTTAGTTTCATTTTGAAAATCGACAATGATACGTATATTTTAAAAAAATTCAAGAAAATGTATCTAGCCTCGAGTTCGAGCGCGGGTCTCGGGGTCCAGAGTAGCGAGTCTTAACCACTATGCTATTATAGTGCTTGTGTTAGCTGTAGTTTTTAACTTTTTTATCTAGATATAATGTAGTAAATTTATATTAAAAAATAAAACAAAATTAAAAAATTTTAGCTCGCCCAGGGTTCGAATCTAGGTTTTGGGCTCCAAAGTGTATAGCCTTAACCACTGCGCTAGGATAGTAATTGCGTTAGGGTTTGTTTTTTATTTTCTTTTATTTACTTAGAGTGCAGTTAGTTGATTGAAAAATCAATCAAAAAGTTTGGCCCGCCTGCGCTACATAGGGTTAGAACCCAGGCCTCGGGGTACAGAGTGCGGTTCCTTAACCGCTGCGCTAGAAGTACGAGTTTGTAAGGAACTCGATACTAACACTACATAAAAGCTAAGCGAAATCGACAGTGCTGCAGCTCATCACTGCTGGTTCTAGGCTACAACCGGCAGTGATGAGGCTCATCACTATCGGTCTGTCTTGGCCACCCGTAGTGATGCGCCATCCTATATGTAACCAGAGCGCGTGCTAGCAAAATTTTTCGCCCTCTTTCGAATGCCCGCGCCGCTCTCTTCCTCCACACCGGCGAAGCACCGCCTCAACCCGTCCCACCACCCGCTATGCTCACGCCCTCCTCTTTCTCCACACCGGCGGCCGTTCTTCATAGTGCGCCCGACGGTCCCCAGCAAGAAAGCCACCTGACACCATGCCCCACCCAGCGGTCCTCCACACCGCGTTGCTCCATGCCACCATGTTGCCACTAGTGCCGCCGTGCCGTCCCTCGTGCCACCGTCTAATGCCTGACGCCAGCGTCTTCCTCGACACCGCCCGACGCTGTCCGTGCCACCGCCATCGCTCGTGCCCTCGTCTGGTCATCCACGTCGGCCGTGCCCTCGTCCACGCTTACAACTACCAAAGCCAGCGATGAACCGAGGTCCTTAGGAGCGCGCGGAGAGCTGCTACCGCCCCCCACAGTGAGTGCCTTCGGCCATGCCCCTTAGGTGTTCGCTAAAATGCCCGTGAGGATGACAGATTCATGTAGAATCACTTCAAATTTCCTTAGTTCTTGTTTGGTTGGACTACATTTGTTTATTGCTATTTTGAGTGAATTAGTTGGTTTGTTTGAAAGTTATTCTGATCGAACAATCACTTTGAAGTAGCTTTATTATTTCCACTTTTGCCAGAGCGCAGCAATTTACAAGGAATGTAGCATGCCATGTAACATGAATCAATACTGGGAACTAGGATTGGGCTTTGGTACTTTTGTGACAACTTAGTCATTTCAGTTTGCATTTGTAAGCACTAGCTGCAGAACATGGTTGTTTAGGATTGAAGCAAGTGCAATGAAAGGTACTATGTACCTAATTACTGACCATATCTAAATGAATACGCGTGCCAGAAAAGGATGCATATGTAAGTATGCAACCTATGTCTGAAAAAAACATCTCGATATTGCAAACAACCTATTTTATGTATGGTCATTTATACTTGTGCACCTAGTGTTTGAATGTATCATATTGTTAGGCGTTGTTTGTGTATGGAGAATAAATCGTGACTCAAGTGTGCACTACAATTTGATCTGTTAATGGCAAGTTAGAAAGGCATGGTAAATTAGTTTGCTATTAAGATTCTCAAATCTTTTAGGATTTTTATGCAAATTTGCATGGTGTTTACATTTGGGTGCATGGAGGACATATTTGTATACATTGATATTTAAGATGTTCTTTGATCTATGGTGAACAAATTAGCTTAAAACACTATGGTCATTTGAAGCATGGTTGAATACATACTAGTGCTTAAACATACATTGAAATGAGTTAGCTATTGAAATTCATGATTTAGTTTTGTTGGAAATTGAAGTTTGAATATTTGAATATAGTCTACAAGTTTGCTCAATACACTAAACTTAGTTTGCTTGGTCTACAACATGTTTGAATGACATAGCACTATCAATATAATTTGGTTACATGTATAGGCAACCATGTCATGGTATATAGTGCATGTTGGTTGGATGCCTGAGATCTACCTTACATGGGAAGATTGCTATGCTCAAGTCAATCGATACCCAGGTAATTGTTACAAAAAATACAACACAAAAGCTGAGGCTTTGAGGGCCTACTATGGTCCAATGAGTACAAACCATGGCCATCCGCCGGTAGCGGAGATTGAAGAGGTGCCACCCACCGGAGATATGAAGATTAGGAGAATTGCTCCTTGATCTTGGAAAGATGCCATGCTTTTATTTATGGCTATTGTCATTGCTTTTCTTATTTGAAAGTTGATGTAGGCTTTGTTTCGTAGAACAGTAGGTGGACTTTGTTGTATGGAGCCAATCAAACAATGCATTTGTTGTACGTGAACTGTTTGTGGGCTTATTATTAGACTTTGTATTAAATCTCTATTAATTGGGTAATATATATGCACAAATGCTACTAGTAGTTGTACGCAGCCAAAACTGACCACGATCATGTCACAGCCATGACTTGTCATCGCCCGTTAACCCGTTGCCCAAGAACTGATAGGCAACAAGAAGTGGCTAATATCGTTGGGACTAGAGAGCAGCATGATCCGACAAATAGTGGTCGTAACAATCAGGACGGTGAGAATGAGGTACCATGGACCCCTACCACTCTTCTCGAGCTGGATCAAGATGACCAGGTAACTTAGGTATCATGTGACTAGGTAGCCACACACGCTAATTAATTGAGAGTGTATTAGCTTACTTGGTGTCTCCAGCAGGATGTTGAGTCGACCGAGCAACCAGATGGTTTGGGTAGTAGCAAGGCCAGAACCAAGCAAGGCGTGTCATAGCTTCCTATTGGTAGGAATGCACACTGGCACATCACTGAGTTTGACCAAGTCAGTGAGCCGCTCGCACCCTAAAAAGCTACGGCCAAATACAAGAGTGTCATCGGGGCACTTGTAAGGGGCTACATCTTGATTAAGTACAGGAAGTGGATTGGGAAAGATGATGACCCATGGAGGATTCCCAAAAGTGAGAAGGATGACATATGGGAGAAATGTATCCCACCATATTTCACTTTCCCACAGGACTATGACAAGGAGAAAGTCAAGAAAAAACAAAAGAAATCATGGGGACATGCTTCAAGACTTTTAATGGGACATTATACAAGAAATTTATCCTCGAGGATAAAGAGCCAAATTGGGATGGTGGAGAGTACACCAAGAAGAAGGACTTCTGGCAGGAATTCAAGTAATATAGGCAATCCGAGGAGTACTTGGAACTGAGCAGGAAGAATAAGGAGAACTCTCTTAAAGCGACGAATCCTCATAAACTCAGCTCTCATGGCTACGCCAGCAAGATGGATGCATTTGAAAGGGAACTTGAGGAGGTGGAACGCCTTAGCATTGAGCCTAAGACTGCCAATTAGGAGCCTAGATCGATATATTTCTATATGGCGAGGGGGGTACACCACAGTCCGGGCGGGAGCTTTAGCTCCACAAATCTAGCCATGAGCAGCCTCATCTAGAGGATCTCCAAGGTAAATGATGAGGTGAGGAAAGGGACCCGTAGTACTAATAGGGAGAATGACGTGCTCACCCAAGCACTCAGAAACAAGGAGCACCCTGGTTGCACTAGAGGAGCCGGTCTTGTTCCTTGGAAAATAGTATTCGAGGAAGAATCTTCCACTTATCGGAGCCGCTCAAGGGGTAGAGCGGCACAAGAGGCAGAGTACATGAGGGTTCTGAAAGAGATGGAAGACAAATTCAAAAAATGGATTGATCAAAGGGTTCATGAAAAAGTCAATGTACTTATGGCATCCATGGGATCAGGAGTAGTACCATAAAAACCTCTTCTGACTAGCTTTAGTCCACAGTTCAGGGGTCGCAACAGCTACAGATCGACCCCACTCGACGATGAAGAGGCGAATGCGCCTCATCCGGTGGACAGCATCACCGAGCCCGTCAATGTTAGGCTGTACATTCGTTAGCAATGGATAACTGACAAGGTGGCGGTTGGCCAGGCCTAGCCTATGGGAGACGGGACCATTAATGGCCGCCCAATTCCAACGGGGTATGCCCACGTCAGCATTGATACTATACTTGATAAGAAGTATAACAAGATGCAAAATAATTACCCCGCACAGGAAGACAGGCAATGCCTTGTTCAGAACAAGGTCGCTCATGTGGCCTAGCGCAAGCGTTTCATTAAGCTTGATCACCAGTTGGCTTCGGATGATGATGAGGACGACGGCGAATCTTCGCCGCCCAGAGATGATCACTCACCATCTCCCAATAGAGGAGATCACACTACCTTCCCTGGTTCCTTGCCATCACCCCCTAAAAGACAGAAGTCTCCTTCTCTTCCTCCTCCTCCTCCATCTTCATTCGCCCCAAGAAAAGAGAAGACTCCTCCTCCTCCTCCTCCCTCTTCATCACCCTCGAGAAAACATAATTCTCCTCCTCCTCCACAACAGCCCACAACAAGATCTAAGGCATCCTTGCAGTCACAGAAAAGGTCCTCGGATTTGGTCGCTAATGCTACCAAAGTGGACCAACAAAAAAAGGAAAGTATGATGAGTGGCAGCGTTACAAACTTGATGAACCAACAAAAGCTAGAAGTAGCCTCCAAGGAAGACAAAGTTAGATTCTGGAATCTATTTGCCTCATTGCCTAAGTGGAGGGTGCAGTCCGAATTCAATAGGCAAACAGAGAGTAAGCACAATCAATTAAGAGTCGAAGAAATACACCATGAAGATCAAAGGAAGATAAACAAGATTGTCGAAGACAACCCCATATTAAGCAGGGATGATGCCGCGAACATCGACTATGATTCACTAGCATATGAGACGGCAAGACCGGTAATGTAGTTTCAAAAAGGCAATTTCATGCTGGATGAGGAGGAGTATAAAAATTTGACAACATATATGCGTGACTTGCATGATTATTACATGGCCGAAGCACTTGAGATGGGACAGGTAGGTTTTGAATATATTATCCGTCCGCCGCATGTTTTCCATTATCCTAATGAAGAGAAGCACTTTTTCGGTTGGGATCACTTGTTAGACGCGATCTTGATACAGAAATATTGACGCGGTGGACTATGTAAGTACCTTACTCTTACGATATTATAATTAACTACTCTCTCGATACACAAATAGTTAACAACTGCATATTCCTCATGAATTATGTAGGTGTGTAGCAAAACATTGCTTCAAAACAAAGTACGCTCATATGTCTTTCCTGGACCCTGAGCTAGTCAACGAGAGAACATGTGGAGGCATGCATGGAAATAAAGTGAAAGATTTGATGGAGACACTAACTGTCATTTTTGAAAATTTCCAGATGAGTAATAAAACCGAAATACTTCTAGCCTATAACTATGAGTATGTGTTCTCTGCTCTTATTTTATGCTTGTTCTTTGTAGTTACGATTATTTGTTAACTAGGGTTTTGTGATTGCAGCAACCATTTTCTCTTCACTGTTGTCGATAAATTATATAAAACAATAAAATACGAAAAAGAGATCATTGTCGGTTTGCATGTCAAGTCGGCAGTGATGTCTTGAGCAACACTGCCGGTTCAAAGCTCAAGCCGGCAGTGTTGGCTTGAGCATCAATGCCGGCTCGAGCAACAAGGCGGCAGTGTTGGCTTGCAAATCACTGCCGGCTTCAGCCATAAGCCAGCAGTGTTGGCTCGAGCATCACTGTCGGCTCGAGCCACAAGCCGGCAATGTTGGCTTGAGCATCACTGTCAGTTCGTGCCACAAGACGACAGTGTTTGCTTGAGCATCACTGTCGGCCCGAACCACAAGCCGACAGTGTTGGCTCAACTAACACTGCCGGTCCGACAGTATTGCCTACACATCACTGGCGGTTTGGCAGTGATGTGAACCCCATATCACTGCCGGTTTAAAATCCGACAGTGAAGGGGTTTTTGAACCGACGATGATGTCCTGATCTAGGGTAGTGAACAAAGAAGTAGCTAATAATCTACTCCGTACTTGCTAGCTAAAAGTTAATTAGACAGATGTAAAATATCCCACGATATAGAATATTATACGACAATGTCACGGTGGTTCCAGAAAAAAACAAACAAAGATAAACTAGGCTATGGCCATACACATGCCACAAGCCAAAAGTCACGTGATACGGTGATAGCAATATATTTAGAATACATTGCAATAACAGATACGCTCAAGCCTTGATTTGTTAAGATAAAAAAAGCCTTGATTTGACCCCTCCCTTTTTAATTATAATTTAAATCTCAATCGGCACCAAGCGAGCGATTTCTTCCTTGGGCATTCGGCCGCCGTGGTTAATGATGGTGACGCTCTTCTTCTTCCCAGTGTCCAGGTCCTCCGCGGACACGTTCATGACACCGTTTGCATCGATATCGAAGGTGACAAGTAAACGAGCTACGCCCTTGGGTGCCGGGGGGATGCCGGTGAGCGCGAACTTGCCGAGCAGGTTGTTGTCCCTGGTGTCTGCGCTCTCGCCCTCATACACTGGAAAGCACACGACGGTCTGGTTGTCGTAGAGGGTGGTGAAGGGCTTGGCCATCTTGGTCGGGATGGCGGTGTTCCTCGGGATAACCACGCTCATTGTACAGTTATCTTGAATCTCAACCCCAAGCGAGAGTGGCGTGACGTCGCGCAGAAGCATATCCACCAACCTCCCATCGTTGGTTTCGCCGCCGCTGAGAATGGATGCCTGGATGGCGGCGCCGTACGCAACAGCTTCATCAGGGTTGATGGTCTGGCAAAGCTGCTTCCCGCCAAAGAACTCCCGGAGCATGTTCTGCACCTTGGGGATACGGGTGGAACCTCCCACCAGGACGACGTCGTGGACGCTGCTCTTGTCCATCTTGGCATCGCACAAGCACTTGTCCAGAGCCTTCATGCACTTGCTGAAAAGATCCTTGTTGAGCTCCTCGAATCGAGACCTGGTGATTGTGGCGCAGAAGTCAATGCCGTCATGGAGCGAGTCGACCTCAATGGTGGTTTGTGCGGTGGAAGACAGCATCCTCTTTGCTCTCTCGCAGGCAGTCCTCAGCCGCCGGAGCGCCTTCTGGTTGCTATGGATGTCCATCTTCCCGTGTCTCCGTGTGAACTCACGTAGAGCGTATTTCACCATCTCGCTGTCGAAGTCCGCCCCGCCAAGGTGAGTGTCACCGGCGATGGCCACCACCTCGAAGACACCCTTGTCCTTCTTGTTGGTTACTGGATCAATTTTGAGGAGGGAGACATCAAAGGTACCACCACCAAGATCAAAGACGAGCACCGTCCTTCGTTTGTTGCTGAGTGGCATCTTCTCAAGACCATATGCGAGAGCTGCAGCTGTCGGCTCATTGATGATGCGCATGACATTTAGGCCGGCGATGGTGCCGGCGTCAATGGTAGCCTGGCGCTGGGAGTTGTTGAAGTAGACAGGCACGGTGATGACAGCGTTCTTGATCGCTTTACCGAGATAAACCTCGGCTGTCTCTCTCATCTTGGCCAGCACCATGGAGGAGATCTCCTCAGGCCTGAACTGCCTCTCCTTGCCTTTATGCTGCACCACGATAAGTGGCCGTTCGTCACGGCCTGCGACGACTTTGAAAGGCCACAACTTGGCGTCTTCTTGTACAGATTCGTCCCTGAATCGGCGGCCGATCAGTCGCTTCACTTCTGTGAAGATTTAGTCGTGTGTTAGTCAACAGAGTGAAGCATAAATAGCATAGCAGCAGTACTTTGATCTGCATCTCTGTACTATGCGTTCCAAAAATTTCTTGCAAAGTATGAGTAATAAAGGATCGATTTGCTATATATGCACCAGATATTAGGTTTGGTCCTACTGATACTCTGTAATTTTCTTTGATTTTACTATGAATTTCGAGCAAACCTCGTTTCAAGGTTGTGGAGGAGCTGTGCGGTTCTGATCAGGGGCCAGATGCCCAGATGGACCGACGCACTGTAACTACACACTCACCAACATCAAACCATGAAAAAAAAATAGTGGGCTATAGCGGCCGGAGAGGCTTGACGCTACGCTATTGCTCTTTGTGCCGCTATGTCAACTTTGACCGTTGTTACGAGCTATAGAGTGCCACTAAGTTGCATAGCTTTAGCTTTAAAATAGTGGCACTATTTCATATTTGCATACTTATTATTTGCTTACTAATTTAATTAGTTATTTCCTACTTATCATTTGCTACTAATTTGGTATTTGGGACAATTAAACACTGGAGTTTAATGAACCATGTTGTAATGTCATATTGGTAATATTATCTAGACTTGTGGAATCTTAGAAACATATTTGTATTCAACGAATTTCATATTTGACATGTTTTTTTTCATGAATTACTGGTGTTTTTCATGCTTATTTTATAAAAACGTATCTGTCGTAGCGTCGCTATAGCTTCATAGCTGTTGAAAAAAGTTGCCGCTATTTTCAATAGCCCGCTATTTTAAACCATGCACCAAACTCAGTTATTATAAAAAAACACACACCAAACTCTAGTTCAAAAGAATGCCGAGACCTTATATCAGCCTTTTTAGATCTTGTCGTCCATGAATTTTACATAACCTCAATTGTGATTGCATTATGCAAGAATTAATTCACCGAGTTGTTTTGAAAGAAAGGTATGTGCACATCATGACTTCATGAGGAATCTAGTAATAGTGATTAACTGGTTATACCGAAACTAAACAGCCGCGTAGGAGGGGTAAGTCACCCCAAAACGCAGTTAAAAAAATGCCAGAAATACAATGTGAACATGCAGCTAGAGAAATTCAAGAGGACAAGAGGCATATATGCATGTTTCATGCAAGGATATGAACGTACGAATGATGCAGCGGCAAACTTTTATATAGTTCCTATTTCCTAACAGAGCAGCATTGCACGCAACCTAGCTACTTAGGCACAGCTGATAGATCTGTGACGCAAACCAGCGAGTCCACACGCGTGAGGATAGAAGAAAATAAACAAGTCTATATAAGCGAGCGTTGAAACAGCTCGTGTGTAGTAGTTCGTTCTCACCGAAGATGGTGTTGGTGGGGTTCAAGGCGGCCTGGTTCACCGCCGCCTCGCCGACGAGCCTCTCGGCTCTGGTGAACGCGACGCAAGACGGCGTGAGGCGATTGCCCTGGTCATTGGCGATGACCTCGCCGCGGTCGTGACGCCACACAGCCACGCACGAGTAGGTCGTTCCCAGGTCGATGCCGATCGCCGGTCCGTCGCCCTTGGAGGCCGCCATCTCAACAGTCAGAGGCGAGCAAAGTAGAAAGTATACTCGGACTGTCTCCAAAGAGACAAGTTCTCGGAAATTATGGATGTGCTATTAGGCGCACGGGGTGTGCGTATATATGCGGAATAAATTGATGCCGCTCCGGTAGTCGGGCGTGCTAGGGCAACCGATCTCTCCACGATGGCTGCTGGGCTTTTCCTTAAGGACATATAATCCTTCTTGGAGTATCCTCAAGACTCTTTTATTAAACTCAATCTCTAAGAAGAGTCCCAATCTTTTTTAGATAATGGAAAATTTCGACATCAGCCTTCTTCTAAGAAGAGAAGAAGCATCAATCCAAAATTATTACAATAGCACACCCATAATTAAGACTTATTACAGGTTCAAAACTAAAGTTCAAGACAGTAAATGAAGGACCATCCATGCGATGCGAAGAACTCCATGGCTCTCGATTCTAGTAGTTTGCAAGCGTCAAGAATCTGTTCCTTGCCGTCATCCAAGCGCTGCAATAGAGCCCAAAATCGTAACCCGTGTGTCCCCCCTGAAAAGAACCTACAAAAAAGTTTTTGGGTGACCTTTATCAAAAACCACATTGTAACTTCTGATCCATATTGCCTAACAAAACGCCGCAACCCCATTCAATAAAAGATGATTATGATTGGAACCTCCTACCTTTGACCAACTATTGAAAAGATGGTACGTGTTCCTTAGAGAATGAATGCCAAACAAAACAAACACAACACGCCAAAGAAAACTAGCATAATGGCAATCAAAAAACAAGTGTTGGATAATTTCAGGCGTGCTACAAAAACAACAAGCCTTACTACCATTCTAATTCCTTTTAGCAAGATTGTCTTTTGTCAGTGTCGCCCCCTTGTTTTAGAGCTCAAGAAAAATCTTAATCTTCAGGGGCACTTTCATATGCCAAGTTTCCTGGGTAACCTTAATCCCGTTATTGACTACGTATTTGTATATGGATTTAACAGAAAACAAGCCATTATTATTTAAGTTCCAGATGAAAGTATCCCGACCCTCATTTAAGTTCATAAAAGCAACTCTTGCAACTAGAATTTGTCATTTCAACAGCTTGTTCTAAAAGACACATTGAGAGGGGTGGAATTAAGTACATCAGTCGTTGTTGCTTGTTTCTTGCGCACTATATTAAATAAATTTGGGTATTAGATTTGCAAGGCTTCGGAGCCCAACCATTTATCTTCCCAAAATCTAATTTGAGTTCCATTGTCTAGTTTAAACTTCCCAAGACTTAAGAAAATGTCTTTGACTCCCAATAAACCATTCCAAAAATGTGAAAACCCATTTTTCTTTTCAATTTGGCTTAGAGTCTTGTTCTTTAGGTACTTGTTCCTTATTAACTCCTGCCAAGTGCCCTCCTCATTGCAACATTTGAAAAGCCATTTGCTTAAAAGACACTTATTTGTAAATCTAGATTTTGAATTCCTAAACCACCTTGCTCTTTTGGTTGGCACAAAATATTCCACTTTGTCAGTCTGTATTTCTTTTTGTGCTCATCATTTTGCCAAAAAAAATGTTCCTCGGATTTAGAACACCTCTCGGGACTTCAAAGAAAGACATCATGAACATAGGTAAGCTTAACAAAACAGAATTGATTAACACTAATCTACCCCCATATGATAAATGTTTTCCTTTCCCCCGCTTAACTTTTTTTGAATTCTTTCTTCAATTAATTTGTAATCCGTATTATTTAACTTCCTATAATGCATAGTAAGGCCCAAATATGTAAAAGGGTATGATTCCATTTTGTAACCAAATAGATATGAGTATTGCTCCTCGGATTCTTTTGCTTGGCCAAAGCAAAATAATTCACTTTTATGGAAGTTGATATTTAGACTTGATAATTGTTCAAAAGTACCAAGCAAAAGTTTCAAATTTTTTGCCTGTTCAATATCATGGTCGAAAAATAGAACCGTGTCATAGCATCTATCTTCTCTCTCATCATAGCATCTACCAATCACATCTATTCATATCTTAGTTGTCGTGGAGACATAGTTTTCTATATAAAAAACAATTTCGTTCTCTCCCTTCGATAACTATAGTGACACATCACCATTTTGTTTGGTTGACACCCTAATTAATAGCTATAGAAAATCATCTAGTTTCTGGGTTGGAAGTGTTAAAAGGTAGTGTTTGGTTGAGAGACATCATATGGGATGGTTTTGTCTCGGTTTTCAGAGACAGGACAATCCCATCTGTTGTTTGGTTGATGATATATGGTTTCGTCAAAGCTAGCACCACAATTTTCAGTTTGGTCTTAGGACATTAAAAATGGGATGAGCTACCTAACATGTGAGGCCCACCTATCAGCCTCTTATTTTCTTTCTTTCTTCTTCCTCTCTCTTCCTTCTTCCCTACGCACGCGTTGGGCGGCCTGGTTCACAGCAAACAACAGGGCGGTGATGGGGGTGGAGCTGGCCCTCGCTCGCACAGCAGCACTGTCGGAGGTCGGTCGTGCGGCGGTGAAAGACCTAGTTTGGTTTTGGTAAGTGAGTGCCAGCCATGTGGACTAACGCTTTCATTGAGTATGATTAGTGAGTGTCCACTTGATGGTGGTGAACAAGACATAGGAGGTGATGGAGATGGAGATCGTGATCACACACATGCAACGGTTCATCAAATGGTGAGAAGTTAGAGCAACAGCGAGGCACAAGACAAAGGTGTATGATAGGGCTTTGCGTTTGCCAACCAAGGTGCAATAGAGTACACGGTTGGATTTAGGATAGATGACCGTACTATAAAGTGGAAAAAATCTTTAGTTATTGAAGCGTGGAAACCACTTTAAGCATGCAATTTGGAAAACAGTGGGCTCCATGTTCTGGTTTGATCAGTTTGCGTGCTTTTTTTTTGTTATTGTTACATACACATATGGGATGGATAGTCTTTCCTATATACAGTTAGAAATTTCTAAAACCGAATCCATCACTAGTGAGGTGTCATATTTAGCGAAGATATAAATTCTATGCGACACAGATCCTTCTATTTCCATTTGTATCGAGTCATCCTCCTATTCCTTGTTTAATCACACGTCAATTAATCCTATAGTAGTAGTAAACAGGGCTATGTGTATGTAGATTTCTCATGATCCAATAAATGCTGACGCATCATGCATGCATGTTTTGACTTCGTGCTAACAAACACAGGGACACATAAAACCTTTCTGGTCTACATTATTGCCCAGCCAAACATGCAGCACTACTACCATAAGGATTTCCAGGGGCGGCTCAAAGAGGTTTGTAGGGACGGCTCGGCCAGCCGCCCCTATGAAACCGTTGCTACAAATGCCGGTTTTGTAGGGGCGGTTCTCTAATCACCCCTACAAATCTTATTTGTGAGGGCGGCTAGTAACACAAATAGGATTTGTAGGGGCGACTTGTAAAACCAGCCGTCCCTATAATTTCTATTTGTAGGGGCTGTTAACTCTAGAATCGTCCCTATAGTCCGTTCTTCGGCCAAAAAAAATTGAAATTTAAAAATTCAAATCTGACCAGAACTACATATATATAATATATAATTTACAAGGACATTATATCATCAGCTAATTCACAAGAAGATATATACATTACAGACCCATAATAATTCACAAGAACCATAATAATTTATATTACTCCATTACAAACTCATTCATTACAAGCCATAATAATTTAGATCAGTTCATTACAAACCTATAATAATTGAAATTTGTTCATTACAAACCATAATTATCCAGCTCAGTTCATTACAACCAACAGAAATTTAAAGTCTTAGAACTTCATGACGCCGTACCACGTAATCGGAGAAGTGAAGGTCATTCATTTCATATGCATAAATGTCAGTGATGTAGCGCAATGTATTTACTAGTGTACTCTCTTACTTCACAAGATCATTCATAAGGTCTATTGACGACAATCAGCAATGGTCCAGAACGTCCCCTAGTCACATTTTTTTTTCTGGATTCCCTCTGAAGTGAAAGTTGAGCCAGCATATTCCCATTCATAACGACCCATTTGATATATGGCCTAGATTATAATGGCTTCAAAGCTACAATTTACGTATGTTATGTCATACTGCTCAACCTGCAAGTGTTGAGAAAAATATGTTGGTTACCAGAACCATACATATATATAGATATAACAATTAATCTGGATATAAGTTATGAGACTAACCACATCATTTATGTTGTTCTTAGCAAGCTGTGCATAATAGCGTCCAATATCGTAGTGGAGGCCCACATTCAAAGCTCCTATCCTCGTGGAGGAGTATGTAGGAATATTGTACCCAATATTTTAAAGCGCCCTTAAATATTCTAGCATAGCATATTTTTGCGCACTAATGTAGTGAGGTTGACCGCTGCCCGTCTCCAAGATTGGTACAACCTGACCTTGTTGGTTACCCAACCTAGCGACAATAGAAAAGCTAATTCGACATTGCGTGCGTCCACCCTCTATAGGGAATGTATCAACATTGATGTCATCAACCTCAAAATTTGAGTCTCTCTGAACCATGGTATAGGATGAATTATCTATATTTAAGAATTATATATATCAGAACAAAATATCTATAGAGGTGTCTTTAAAACATGTTACTTACTATGCTTGGATATGGGTGCTCTGCCATCCCCAATCTTGGTTCAAAACCCAGATTATATGCATAATTGCCAAAACTTGGAATATCCGGCGAAGGTACTCCGGCATAGGGCATCCCCATTCTTGGTTCAAAACCCAATCTTCTCCTAAATTTATGTTAAAGAAAACAGTTATAGTAAAGGAGGACAGGAGAGGAGAGGAGTAGCAGAAGTAGGAGCAGAGGATATGAGAGGAGAGGAGTAGGAGTATGACTAGTAGTAGTAGAAGAGGAGAGAAGAGTAGAAGTAGTAGGACTAGGAGAGGAGGGTCTACAAAGCAGCAACTGCCTGCCAATGGAGAGTAGAGCAAAGGAGAGGAGTAGTAAAAGTAGCAGCTGCTGCCATATAATTTATGTTCTAGACTAGTGATCATATATATCCAAAAGGGCATAGCAGGTAAGATAACAACTAGTGAGCACAAGGAAACATTGTTTTAGTAGAAACATGTCAATCATCAAGCCATAAATTAATCTGAAGATGGAGTTGCATTACAACAAAAATATAGCTGTCGACACATAATTAGTGTTATCCAAACTAATAGGCCTCAGACACCACAATTAAATCATCATACAATTGTGTTATCCAACTACATCGGCCATCTAATTGTGTCATCACAGGTCTAAGTATTGCAGTTGCATTGGCTGCTCATGGAGAGCCTCATTCAAAGTCCAGACACCATCACCTACAGATTGATAATCACCATATTCTTCCAAGAGCCAGTCTTACCACCCTAAGGTGGGATGCTTTCACAACAATCAGCTGGGACCATCTTAGGGGAGGGAGTTGCTGGTCCAACATAGACATTGAAATCTCTAAGTGCATGCTCATAGTTGTTGCACTTCTTGTGTATAGCATTTTTGAACCCAAGCACTTGTTCATTACACTCATGCCTAGACATGTAAATCCTAGGTTTCTTCCCCTTGAAAACAACATAGCAAGGGCCCATTTCCTAGTGGAAGTGAAGAAAATAGCCATCAATCAGGTTGAAACTAACTTACAGTAGATGAAAGAAGAGGAGTAGTAGTAGTAGGACAGCAGCAGTAGTATTAATAGTAGGACACCAGTAGTAGTACTAGTACTAGGACAACAATAGTATTACTAGGACAACAGTAGTAGTATTAGTAGTAGCAGCTCTCCACATGTAAAGAAAAACACCATGGTAAGCAAATACTTAAATCATCATTAGATCACAAAATGAGTAATAGTAGAGGCCTCAAACATGTTAATCATCATTTGATCATTAACTTGGAGGATCAAGGCATTATAAAACAGAAGTGCGTAAAGGTAATGTAGGGGGTGGCTGGCAATGATGCCAAGTTTGTCACAAGTTCTTGATCATCAGCTCATCATATTCCAGATAATATGGAGTTGGACAATTTCATCATAGGCAAAAGAGAGGAGAGGAGAGGAGAGTTGTCCACAAAAATTAGCTGCCGATTGCCAAAAAAATATAGGAGCTGCTGCCAAACATAGAGTTGGACAGCAGTAGTAGTAGTAGGAGAGTAGTAGTAGAAATAGTAGAGGAGAGGAGTAGTAGAAGTAGTAGGATAGGAGAGGAGAGTTTGATAGCAGCAGCAATAGTATTAGTATGAGAGGAGAGGAGAATTGTACAACACATAGTCCAAACCTGATAATGAACTTCAAAAATTAATATCTCTCAAACCTGAGGAGATAAAATCATGAAATTTATGGACAGCACAAATGACTAAATCCCCTACAGCTTTTGTATAAACAAGTTTCCTAGGAAAAGCCATTTGTAACACAAAATTGTTATCCCAACAAAAACTGCATAGGCTACAGTTTTCAGCAGCAGTATCCCAAACACCATTAACTCAATCACTGGACAACAACATTATAGACAAACATCCAACATTTTTAGTACACATTAGGACAGCTACTACTTTCTAGTTATCAATAGGAGCTGGTTTTGAAGTAAACATGGCTATAAATTATGGACATAGGGAGATGCATGGAGGCCATGCCAACAATTTTTAGCATCAACAAGCACAGCATGAACTCAAATCACTTCCATGGATGGATGAATGAATGCATCGATAAATATAGATAGAGAGGGAGATGGAACCACTGCCACCACCGCACCTGACCATAACCAACACCACACACATTTCATAATTTTCAAAGGGTAGCATCAGCAAGCACGGCATCAACTCAGTTCAGCAGGAATGGAGGAGAAGGCGGGGTTGGGGGGGTGCATACCTGCAGCCGGTGCTGTCCCGCAAACCCTAGCCGTAGGGGGCCGCTGGAGCTGGAGGTCGGAGAAGACACCAGAGCACGGCCACCAGATGCCAGAGTGCACGGCCACCGGTGTAGCAGAATGACCAATTTATAAGAGCACAAGTACAATAGCAGCCCACAAGCGGTCGCACTATCATCCTTGAGCCCATATAAACCCGGTAGTCCGTAGAGTACCAAAAAGGGTCTCGATTAACCATCAACATACAACCAAGATCGTACATGATTCAACATACATGTCACACGTTTCATAAAGTTCACAAATATAGTTCATCCATCAGAGTACGAATTTAGGTTATTACAAACTAAGTTCAAGTAAAATAGAAGCAAAAGCAAATTAAAAGTTTGAAACCAATATTTGCAACATTGTTTAAATATAGTGCTAACTCACGATCACACGTCCACAAAAGCATAAGGGAGGGATTAATAAGAGATGCCTACCCAGGGCTTACTCCTCGTCCACGGCGGGACAGAAGCGGTTCTTGCAATAGCCATGATAAACTGTACCATCTGCAACAATGGGAATAAAACACTGGACAAGGTAGTTCTATGCATCAAGTATTTCCAATCAACTCTTATAACCTAATGCATCAAACATAAAGGACTCAAGTGATATTTTGTAAAACATAGGAGGCTTAAAATGCTCCAGGGCTTGCCTTTTAGGAACGAGGTGGGGCGGTGGTCAGGGCACTCTAGGAGTTCATCAATGTCTAGCCCCTCTCCTTTGGGAGCTACAGGTTGTGGTGCCTCTTGGTTGTCCTCCATCTCTCCTTCGAATTCCAGCAGAATCACTTCTTCGGGCGATCCTATATGTATGATCATGAAATAAGACATCATGAATGCATAGATAGTGACATGGATGCTATGATATGACAAAATGCATGTGCATATGAGTTCTCAATAGTAAAGTATTAAGGTGATAAGAATATAAATCTTCTTTTACTGGGTAGGTGCATATCTCTTCTCGTATAGTCTAAACAACTCCCATAAAAAGCATTTTTGGGACAGCAAGACAGTAGCCACATATTTTGACCATAACTTGAGTTATACCCAACCAAATACTATAATATTGGACTTTATGGAAAGCTTATAAAATTATGTACAACTTTCTTATAGTCATCTCAAGATGATTCAATAGCTATTTAGGTCAAGCAATTCAATCTTCTAGATCTATCCAAAGGACAAGCAAATCTGATAACAGACTTTTAACAGCTATAACTCCCAAATCATTTAGCTTATGACTCTAAAATTTTTAGACAAGCTAGATGAGTAAATTATCTACAACTTTGTTAATAACAAGTTTCACAGGAAATGTAATTATCATCATGAATTTGTCAATACAACAGAAATTACTCCTGCATCTATCTAGTTGAATTATAAAGTAATAATTATGTAGCTGCTTATAACCAATCAATTTCAAGCACAACTACCATTATCAAAAGATCATATGCATAACAAGGACCATATAAAGCATCATGGTTAAGCCAAACTAATTTATTCATATACATTTATTAATTTCCTTATTTAATAACGTGATTTGAAGGATAAATATTTCCAAAGCTCAATACATTCTAACAAAATTACAGTAGCTCACATATGACCCCAAAAGTCTACTGTACAAATTTCATGCCAATTGCATAAGTATAGCCATCTCTACAAAAATGACAAGTTGCATAGGCTTATTTTAGCAAAAATAGTTTAGCCTAGTGAAAAGTGTCAAGCAACAGATTTTATATTTTTCTTAGCTTCATCATAACAGAAGAACACTGCACAAAAATTTGTATGATCATAAGTTATGTATTTTTACCTCATTTATTTTCACTAGAAACTAGCAATTATTTAAGATTAAACAAGAAGACCATATTCCAAGTGTGCCTACTACAAGTTTAGCATTTTTCCTAGCTAGAGCATGTAAACACAAGATCAAAAAAATTGGAATCCCAATTTTTGCACTTTCCTAGCTCAAGATATGCATTTTACAAATTTGATACAAGTTAAAAAAACACTTATCTAGCTCAATTTAATTGTCCTAGAAAAATACCCCAAACAGAAGATTTCATATTTTAATCAAATACTACACTTCATGAGGAACCCAACAAAATTTGGTTCACCAAAATTGGACACTCCTAACTTGAGATATGAATTTTTTGAAGTTTGCATATAAATCTAGAAAAATAAATCAAGAATATCACATTTCAATTTGACTTCATGGCTAAGTGCACCCGGTCCATGCACCTAGAGACGCTGACAACTAGACCCCACGGTCAGCGTGGCCCCATGTGTCAGTCACATAGAGCAGAGCACAGCGATTGACATGCCATAGCTCGTCACCGGTGAGGTCACCAGCGGTGATGTCCCCACCAACGGCTTTGCCTCAACATCCCACATCGATGGGTGCTCTTGGTTGGTCCAGAGACTCATCGGAGTAGGCTTGACGGTGGCCATGGCAGACGGTAGAGCTACGCGGCAGTTTTTCTAATGAGTTTCGGCCACGGCGAGCTCAAACAAGACTCATTACATGTACGCGGTGACCTAGCAAAGCTACAAGGCGCAGGTTAGGGTTTGAGGTGGCGCCGGCTAGCTTGGCCACGTGCATGGTGCTAGGACAGTGAGAGCGTGGCGGCAAAAGGCCACGTTCCACTCCAACGAGGCCTGCATCAGCCTTACGGTCCTGCCATGAGCTAGACCTAACTTCATCCTAACCCTAACATGCGACTGGGGAAAGGGAGAGTGAACAACCTCGGCCATGGCGAGCTCTAACCTATGGCATCAATGGCAGCCGTGCACAACACACAAGGGCATTTTGGTAGGGACATGGTAGTATAGGTTAAATGGGTCATGGCTTGAGCATCTATGGCCTACAGGGGGGCGAAACTAGAGAGAGATGGGAGGAGCTCTAGTTGAGGCCGACCACGGTGAGCTCAAAGCTCGGCGGTGCTCCAGCGATAGCCGCGGTGGTGGAAAGGAATCATAGGCCTTTTACCTTGGCTCGGACGAAGGCATGAGTAGGTTAGGGAGGTGGGGAAGCTAATGGCGTAGTTGCTGGTGAGAGCTATGGGACAGCGGTGCTATGGTGGTGGTGAGCTTGCATAGCGGCGGTGCAGCTGTGGCCACGGCGGTGTGGCTCCACTTGGTGAGCAGTGAGAGCAACTAAGGTAGGCGAGAGGGAGCGAATGGAGGAGAGTAATAGAGGCGCACGCCTTTTCTCCCTGCGCTGGCCTGATTGGTCGAGCCAACACCGGCGTATGGCCACCACATGGTGGCCGCAGCCTATGGCCAGTCGGCCACACTGCCACGCGCGTCCATGTGATCAGAGTCACGAACAATGCATGACAGCGCTGCTTCGTGGTGATATTACTCCAAATCTGTTCGTCCGTTACAAAAACTTTATTAACCAATGTTGTAGAACTACATGTAATCTACAAATTTTCTTTAGGAAGCATCCCCTAATTTGCAATGGTTAGCTAGTTACAATGCTCCCAAGTGAGGTACATTGAAACTATAAATAGCATTATGACAAAAAATTTTGCAAGTCTCAAAACAACATTTCCTTGCTATTTTGGAGCTATTTTTGAACATGTTAGGCACTGAATTAGGTCTTAACCCAAACATAAAAGTTGTTACCCTAGTCAAGTACTATAATTTTTATTTAGGTCACACAACCATGCAAACACTCTAAGCTACTGTTCAACTTTGGTCAAACAAGTATCATGAAAATGACATTTCAAATGAAACCAACACTTAGAAGCAAATTTGGCCTATGTCATGATTACAAACATTGTTCCATTTATCACTCTAGATGTGTCTAAGGTGTTTTCATGACCTCCCAACCATTTCATACATTTGTCATACATGATTGCAAGCATAAGCATATATATAAAATCAACATTTAATGTGAGAATGTATAAGAATGAGATGAAATTCCATATGCTCATGTTCATGAATTCTTGGATGATGCCTGTGCTCATGAAATGTAGATGCCAAATGCAATGCTTAACACTGGGGTGTTACAACCAGGGAAGGGGGCGAGGCTGCCTAGGATTGGCGCACAGCCCACTGGAGGAGGGAGCGTGTGACCACCGTGGAGGGAGCACGCGATTGACGGGCCCTTGGGAAGGAGTGTTGGTGGTCCTTAACTCACTTTTCTAACCACCAACTTTTACATAAAACCTGCTCAAATAAACACCAAACTTAGAATTAGGACTTATAACTAATCAATTCCATGAGTTATGGTGATTATTCGTTTTGCAGGAGGAAATGTTGGGATTACATAGAAAATGAACCAAAAGTGTACAAGAAACACAACAAAATAGACACCCATCATGAGCCCAAGGGGTGAAGGCCCATAATTAGACAAATCAAGGCCCAGACAAGTGGAGAACGAGCCCAAAATCAAACCAAACCAACTCAACTCCATGCAAAACCATCATGGATCAAGTCTACATGATCATAGAAGTCCACACACCAAAGATGGGCTTGATCCAGCCTAGCCCTGGCCCCACTAGCTTCGTTCGGCCCAAGATTTGGTCGGTTGACTCTTACCACCTCTTCAATGACAGTTGCTGAGGTTTCATCCAGATTCAATGTACCTGGAGGTCGGTTTGGTGCTTTCCATGTGGGCACAAAGTATATTCCAAGGGACATTCCCTCCTGTCCACCTATAAAAGGAGGACCTCCCTCCTCTCATTCACAATAGCACACAATGGAAGAGAGCAAGAAGCAAGAGCTACACTACAAGGCTTAGGCCATAGCTATCTAGCATTGTGTAGTAGGGAGAGATGTGAGGGAGAGTTTAGGGAAGTGCCAGACCTATCGGTCTTCCCCCGCTTATACCTCAATGGAATCTTCCGCTAAGTGAGCGTTCGTGGTTCCTTTGGTTATAAAGTCTTTTATTAGTTAAGCCTTACCTATACTTGTTTATGGGTTTGTTGTTCATCCCCATGGCGTATTCTCTAGTAGAGGACTCTCGATAAAGATGGATCACCCTGATCAATGCTAGAGTAGTAGTCGATAGCATAGACATGATGTCTAGGCTAGAGGCTACATTTGTTTGTCTCGTACTCCATAGTTGAGGGGTAGGCGGCAGGTGGTGATAGCCCTATCCATCCTTTGTAATCCCCCATGTTTGGGTATGGCATAGAGCTATAGGCCAGGCTTACTTGGCAAACTAGGTGCTACCCGGTGCCCAAAGTAAGCAAGTAGAAGTAGCGTTTATCTATCCATAGACTCTAAAACCTTAGGAATCCATCTCAACCTCTATCAACTCTATCCTTGTGTTATCCTTAGACGAATTACCTAGAAGAGTACCTCTGTTCCCTGCGGAAAATATGATACCCTAAATACTTCCAGATGAAATGCTACAATGGTATATCCGTGTGCTTGCGGATTATTTCTATATGTGTTAAAAAATACCAACAATGAGCGAGACCACTGTGGGGAGAGCACGACCGCCGCCCCCTCAAACCCTAGTCGACGAGGATCTCATGTTGGGAGATAGGCAGCACAGCCACCGCCTCAAACCTTAGCCAGCAGCGGAAGCACCCTGGAGAGATGGATGCTGGTGGTGGTGCATAGGCCCACCGGAGAGGGGCGCGACAACCTGAGAAAGGCGCATCGCCCGACAAGGGAGGAACCGCGCGAACCGGGCCGACCGAGCACAATCTCGCAAACCCTAGCCACGCGCTGTGGCAGCCCAAATGGCGGTGGTTAGGGCACAAAGGGGGTTGAGGGAGGACGGCAAAGGGGGTTGGGGAGTGAGGATGGTGGAGGTAGGGCACGGAGATGCGGCGGCGGCTACATGGAAAATTTCAGCTGCCTGCCCGCGTCCGCAATGAAGAATAGCGCCCAAGACTTAGTGAAATTTTGGCCTCCCATGCCCTCAGGTATATATACCCAGAGGCATTTGTAGGGGCGGTCAGAGTTATAAGCCACCCCTTCAAATATTTTCTATTTTTTAAATAGTATTTCTATATTTTATACTTGGGCGTACAAAAAACTTAGTAAATAAGGAATGACTTAGGAAACTTTTGCTCTTAACTAATCTGTTGCCTAGCCATACTATATTTATGAGTATCTATTTCTATCTCTGGATCGCTATCAATGCCTTACACTTATCATTTATTTATCATTTGACTTACCCCTGCTATAGCATGAGAGTTAATGATCTTGTCATAAGTATACATATTTGACAATATCTCTGTGCCAACCCCATCGCTGCTCCCTATGGCTAAAATATAAATAACGATACTTGGTATACTCCCGGATGAAATGCTACAATGGTATATTATCTGTGCGCTTATGGATTACTTTATATATATATATATATAAATTTATAAGTGTTCTCAATAATTACCAACAACGCATTTCTGGCATCATTGCTAGGGGTGACAACTTAGTACTAAGGTGATGCTAAGAAATGTCAATAAGCATTTCTGGTGCCGTTGCCAGGGAGGGGGACAAGGCTAAGAGAATTGATCAAACAAATACTTATTTATGAAATCATAACACCTCTGCTTTAGTAGGCTTACCCTTGTTTGTCTTTGTTCATATCTTATATAGGGTATTGCAGGATTGGTTCTGATTCATCAAAAGATTCCATCAATCACAATCAAACCAATCAAGAGGTAGCTCAACACCAGCTTCTAAAGTTATGGCTAAAAAGACTCTGCGTGAATTCTCTGCTCCAAGGACTAAGAACATTCGCACTGGACCAACACTCAAAACCAATAACCTTGAGTTCGATCTCAAGCCAAGCCTCATCAACATGGTGCAAGCTACCCCATTTAGTGGAAAGGCACACAAAGATGCTAGTGCTCATCTCCAGAATTTCTTGGAGATTAGCAGCACAATCACCATCCTTATGTTGCTCAAGACATCATACTACTCCACTTGTTTCCATTCTCATTAGTGGGAAGGGCGAAGTAGTGGTTCTACACCAACAAAGATAACATCAATATATGGGCAAAGTGTTCAAAGGCCTTTCTAGCAAAGTTTTTCTCTATAGGCAAGACCAATGCCTTAAGAGAAAAGATTTCCAACTTCTAACAATAGAAAGGAGAAACCATTCTAGAAGCATAGAATGTTTCCAAGAATACATTTTAGATTGTCCTCATCTTGTGATGGAAGATTGGTTGCTCATGCAAAGCTTTTACCATGGATTAACTCAGAAAGCTCATTAACAACTGGATGCGACTGTTGAAGGATCCTTTATGTCACTCACCCTTGAAAAAGCTAAAACTCTTATGGAGAAGATAGCCTCTAATCAAGGCTGGTCCCAATGCAATATTCAAGCATGCAATAAGAGCGAAGAAGTACCAGAAGAGGTGTGTGCACTATCAACCAAGATGGACGTCTTGTTGAATTGGCTTGAATAGCGAGCCAATTACAAGAAAGATCGTCAGGCCATTCAAGATGTATTTAATTCCCAAAACATATGTGGAGAATATTTGGGGGTTAAATTCCCTAAATATAAAGAAGATGCAAACATTTTCATCAACAACTCTGCTCCACAACAACAGAGACAAGGATGGAATCAACAACAACAATAGTCAAATTACCAAGGTAAGTACCTAGGTAATTATGCCTCTAATCCTAAGCAACCATCCTTGAGAGACTTGATCATAGAACAAGCCAGGATTAATGAAAATATTTCTAAGAAGCTTGCTTTTAATGATGAAGTCTTAAAAACATAAATACCAAAATGGATAGTTTTTCTTCTACTATAAAAGACCAATTTAGCTATAATAAAAAGATAGAATCACAATTATCCTAGTTGGTCGCTGCTCTGCCTGTTGCCACTAACCTTGAAAAGGTCAATGCCATAACCACAAGAGGTGGCAAGTCTACTCGTGATCCACCATATCTGATGAAGATGGGTAAGACACCGACGGAAGTACAAGAGGAGAAGAAGGATGATGAAGTTGAAGAAGTTGAGCCACAAGCACAAGAAATGATGCAAGATTTTCATGACACCACCTTCCTACCGTTTCCATGTAGAAATCAAAAAGACAAAATGGATGAGTAGTTTGGTAAGTTTGTAGAGGTAATTCAAAAGTTATATATCAATATTCCTATGCTAGATGCTATACAGGTACCTACCTATGCAAAGTACCTCAGAGACATCCGAAACCATAAAAGACCACTGCCCACCACTGAGGTAATCAAGCAAATGGAGTGTAGTCCGGCCATCCAGAACACATCACCTATCAAGAAGAAGGATCCAGGATGTCCCACTATTCATTGTTCGATCGGAGACCAAAACTTTGAGAATGTGCTATGTGATCTTGGAGCAAGTGTCAGTGTCATGCCCAAGAAGGTTTTTGACATGCTCAACTATTTAACACTCATGCCAACATCAATGTGCCTGCAACTAGCTAATCAACCGGTTCGCTATCCTGCCGGAATCGCCGAGAATATTCCGGTAAAAATAAGAAACTTCTTTGTTCAAGTGGATTTTGTAGTACTTGATATGCAGGAGGACATGAAGACATCCCTCATCCTTGGGAGACCCTTCCAAAGCACTACAAATGCACACATTGATGTCAAAGACAGAGAAATTAAATTCCATATCAATGGCAAGGAAGAGCAATTCACCTTCAAGCCAAGGCCAGAACAATGCTCTAATTTGGAGTGGCAAGAGAAGCCAGTACAACCATCAGGGTCTCCATCTCCAAGACCAACTGATGCACTCAAGCAATAAATACAACTAGAGAAGTCCGGTTCGGCGGACTTAAAATCCTGAACCCTCGCCGAGAGGTAAAATCGATAGTTATCCATATTTAATTTTACCTTAGCAAATTTACTTTTCTGCATCTGCTTTGCATTTAGAAAAAAATAAAATAAAAATTCTCATCATGGCATTATAAAATTCAAGTCCCATGTAAATAATTTTTATGAAGTAAAAACCTGTAATAAATATTTATCGTGGAGGCATAAAATTTTAAAAATACCATTCATACATCTATTTGTATTTCATAGTATTATAAAATATTTTTGTATTACATATATATACATGTATATATGGTAGAAATACAGACACATGGGACCCACTCAACCACCACCCATCACTTCTATCTCCACCATCACCTCCATTTCCACCTCCATCTTCACTTTGCACCATCTAGAGCGCATTTTCAACGAAAGGAGCACTCACCTTGCTTAACTATGAAGCAAGTAAATATCTGGAGGAAGGGGAGGCTAGTTGGCCACCATGTGGGGCTAGCCAGCCCCATCACTTGGCCGGCCGAACTGCTATTGCGCCGCCTATAAATGGCACCTCTCCTGCTTGCTCTCGGCCTCACACACACTCACAATCCAGCATCCAAGTACAAAATTTTGAATTCCAAGTTCATAGTAAAAATCCACTTAATAGAAGTGTTGTTGGGGTTAGGAAAGTTGAGAAAGAGTAAGAGTGGAAGGGCTATCAAAAATTTGAAGAAGAGTGAAAAAGGTTAAGAGTGGAAGTGCTGTTAAAATTAAGAGGGAAAATAAAAAAGATTAGGGTAAAAGTTCTGCCAAAATCTTGATTAGGAAATCAAATATGACTAACCCTCGAACAACTAACTTCTAGACGGCTCACTGCTAACTTTTTATTTTCCTAATTCGTTCCACGAGTTGTGTTGTCTGCTTATTTTGCAGGAAGATGAGCAAGTTAGTAGGCAAGCTCTCCATTCGACGAGAAGCTCTTCTTCCAGAGGAAGCACCAACATGTAGATCGACACTCCATCTCCCACTGTCAGAGCACTGTCCGGGCCATCATCCGCCGAGAAGAACATTCTCCTAGAAGAGAAGCACCTGAAATTCTAGAACAAGACAGAGAAAGACGCCTATAGGCAACTGAAAACTCAAAGGTTCATTCTCACTCCCGCTTATGATCCACCCCTCTTGTAGTCAACAGGTATGAATACTAAGTTTGAAATCATTTTTAAAACTATTGGGTGGGAGAATGTTTGGGAAATTAATGAGCCGGTGTCAAAACTTATAACTGCTGAATTTCTATGCACCTTGCAAACCAATGATTCTGAAGTCTCATTTAGACTTTTTGGGAAAGACTTTTCTATTCTCTAGAATTTTAGTGAGCTTCTAGGATTCCATGCTCAGTGTGTAGTTGATGTAGACACCGCTATACAATATTTCGATAGGACGAAGTTTTGGAGAGAAATATCTAAAGAACTTACTTGTTACCGTCCTCGTACAAATGAAATTCATCACCCTACCCTGTGCTTTATGTATGAATGGCTAGGATTTTCTTTATCCCCTAGAAATGATTTTTGCACTATAAGGAATGATGAAGTTCAGCTTCTCTATGCCATGGTTAAGAGAAGAAAGGTTTCACCGGTCAAATTATGATGAAACAATGGACATAAATTCTTGAACTTATGGGAGATGTTGGGTGTACTTCTCTGGTCACCTGCATAGCCAAAAATTTGGGTTTTTTGGAGAATGCTTCTGTTGCTTACATTGATGACATTCCCTGTTGGTATATCGACTATGAATATTTTGTCTAAGCACACATGTTAAAAAAGAATAAGGATGGAAAACTTGTCATGATGTACATGGATTATACAACTAAGATTCCGTTGCTAGATCGGAACCTCAGTTTGTATGCGGTGAATTATTTTGTCTTTGATATATAGGTCAAGGAAGCAACGCCTCACAGAAGTGCTTCTACGAGAATAACTCACAACCCGCAGCCCCGGTACTGTGGTGATGATCTGATCCTAGAGGGACCGCCTTTCACCAGCTATGCAGGCTAGGATCAGCGAGAATCCTCCTGCATGTACCAACCCGAGCATGCTGGTTGGGAGCAGCCCGCTCCTCAGCACTCTAAGAGCTCCTGGCAGCAGGGCACAAGTGAGCAATGGTAGGATGGCAACTTCGACTACTATCAGTAGCAGTAATATGAAGAAGTTTCAAGCGGCTACCAGGGAGGACGTATATCCTTCTCTGCTCATGGCTACCATGATCAGCCCATGGGCTATCACGACCAGTAGATGGAGCATTCTTGCCTCGACACTAGGTTGACCACCATCAAGGAGACGCTGCACGACATCTAGAACCAACTTCATCAGCACTCCTAGTGGCAAGCAAAAATGGGAGACTGAATCACCAACATCCAGCAACACCAGCAGCAGGAGAATGAGAATTGGCACTACTTATTCTAGGGTCTCAACATTGACCAGCCATTCTGATCGACTACAGCAACACCCAGCTTAGGGGGGAGGATTCCCCGTTATCTAAGGTAAGTTTTCTTTTCTAGTATTTTTTCCTTTTCCTTTTTTTGAGTTTGTCTTATTAAAAAAATGAAAACCAAATAAAAAGAGTGTGTATAAAGTTTGCTTTAAATTTCTATTATTAAGAGCCAATAAATAAAAAGCACTTGAAGATGATGATTCATGATGAAAATGATGAACAATTGCTCTGTTATAATTCCTTTCAAGTACCTAGTTTTTAGCCTTGAATTCTCCCAAGTTTTGGATATGATTGTTTTGACATAAGAATTTGCTTTGAACTTGAAACTCGTGGGTAGCAATGCTTGATCTAAGTCTAGGTAATTGACGGATATGATATGAGAAGGTCTGAGCCGCTGTTTATCTTGTTCCAAGTGAGACTGAAGTTCTAGAGATTTATCTTTTGAAAACATAAAAATGCAACATGATGAGTTCCTATATGACAAAGCTTGAATTCCTACCAAACATGTTTATATTTAGGCTAGGAAAACTTCTACTCATATATGCTACTTGTTTTGCATTGAGTTTGGTCAAGCTTTGTTGACCATTATGAGAGGTTTGACATGCTCTTAAAATTAAGATCATGTACACACCACCCACATATGCACTACTCCTACACTAGGGGTAGGCGTAAAAATATGTTTTCCATCTAGATCCACCCAAAAATGTTTTACTCCTACACTGGGAGTAGACACCAAAAATATTCTTGATAGGTATCCATCCACCAAATAAATGCTCCAAGTTCATGTTGCTATCTCTTAAAAGTTTTGTTGTAGAGAAAAGGCATGGGCTATGCAAAAGTTATTCATAAAAAGAGAGAGAGAAGAAAAAAGTTGAGAAAAAATGGACAAGTGTCCCAATTATCAAAATAATGGGTATTTAGATGCCTGCCTAAAAAAAGAGAGAAATGAGATGAATAAGATAGCCCATGTTTTCTTGCAAATATTTTCAAGTTCCAAAAGAGAGAAAAGTTTTCAAGGAGCATAGTAGAATTAGGATAGCCACCATATATTCCACACACATGCACATCTTGATTTAATTGTATGTCTCAACTCTCTTTGGATCCATTGTTTGACTTTACAATATATGTATTGCAAGTATGCTCTTTCATGTTACCCCCATTCCTATGAGCTCCACATAAGCCTTAGATATAGGAAGAGAAAGGCATAACATCGCTATTGCCTTGGTGGGGATCCACAAATACCACATATTTTGAGAGACTTGAGAGTGTCATACAATGGAATATCTGAGTTTTATTTTGAAAACTTACAAAAACTCTAGAATAATGGTTGAACAGAGAACTTGAGACATAGGGCTTGACTAAATCATTCTGTCTTTCAATTGCTCAAGACCAAAGTGAAGACTACAAGCCCCATGGTTGAAGGTAATATGGGTAAGTTTGAAAGTCAGATCGGTTTGTTCTAATCTGGAGGAGAATTCTTGTTTGAACGCATGTGTACTTTTGAGGAGTTGTTTCAATATTTTCAAAAATCCTAAAACTCCTGATCCATTGCTAAGTTTGGCATTGCTCTAGGATGAGCAAAGGTTAAGCTTGGGGGAGTTTGTTGATGGTAGTTACCATCCATCATGAACCGTCAATATAACTTGAAATCATTCATGAAAATGATCACCAACATAGACTTAGGGGTTTAAACTGACAATTTCCATGAGTTTTGGTAAATCTATGTTTTCAGCAGGGTTTATCTAGAAAACTGTGAAGGTGGATCAAAATGTCAAATAAAATCATGCTTATCCACCAGAAGCCATGCCACCGAAGCAGACCTACAACAGATGATAGGACCTGTAGGTCGGCCAGCCCCTGGGGCGCACCTAGCAGCCTTCGCTTCGACATCGGTTCCTCCACCGCCTCCTAGATTGCATCTACGTAGTTTATTCAAGTCGCTTTGATCCATCAGGGTTCAGGATTGATGCTCCGGCCTATATATATCAACCCCTGCCCTCTCCCTGAAGCATTGCTATAAGTCAAGATCAGATCAGAAATTAGGGTTTCTAGAGAGAAGAGAATAGAGCTCTAATTCTTCAAGATCTAGTATAGGTTAGCTAGCAAGGTTTAAGTAGAGTTTGGGCTATTGCTCAGGATTCTAGATTCACCGTCTAGAGGCCGGTATATCCATTGTATCCCTCTTTATTTATGACTTTGTGCTACTTCAATAATATGTTGCTTTTTAATATGTTCCTAGTTTGCTCTAGTTATATGCTTGATATAGTCATGATTGATTATGAATATATTCATATGTTCGCAAAGCGCTTATCTCAATACTTGAGTGAGTTAAGTGTGGTGCTTAAATATTATTTACCTGTAGATGCATTCTACACTCTAGGTCATGTGGTAGATCATGGATGTGACACTCCTATTGAGTCCTTTGTAGTCCACTCCCCGTTTGTAGAGCAAGTAGAACCCGGTTGTGAAGGGAGTCAAGCGTTGTTCTTGATCTTCCTTAGTAATATTCCTTATGCATAGATCCAAAGTTAATTATGCTATAGATGAGAGTGTATATACTTGGATGTACAAAAGACTTAGTAAATAAGGAATGACTTAGGAATCTTTTGCTCTTAACTAATCTCCTACCTAGCCATACTACATTTATGAGTATCTATTTCTATCCCTAGATTATTATCAATGCCTTACACTTATCATTTATTTACCATTTGACTTACCCCTGCTATAGCATGAGAGTTAATGATCTTGTCATAAGTATACATATTTGACAATATCTTTGTGCCAACCCCATCGCTCCTCCATGTGGATAAAATATAAATAACGATACCTGGTATACTCCTGGGTGAAATGCTACAATTATCTATGTGCTTGCGGATTACTTAATATATATATATATATATATATATATATATATATATATATAAATATAAATTTACAAGTGTTCTCAATAATTACCAACAATGCATTTCTGGCATCATTGCTAGGGATGACAACTTAGTATTAAGGTGATGCTAAGAAATGTCAACAATAGTTTGACACACATTCATAAATATAGGCTCACACACTTACGCAAACATCGTCCACTCCGTCTTAGCCCATAACAACTTTCCCCTTGACAACTTTTTATTCCCATGGCATTATGTCTTTGGGCAGGTTCTTTTCCACAGCATTGATCTTCTTAGAAAAACCTGCGAATAGCTGCATTTCAGCGTAGTTATTGTACTCTTCAACATCGTCCATGCCATCAACTCCGATAATGTGTTGTTTCCCAGAGACAACCACATGCTTTGTCTTCTTCTTTGGGGGAAGGTTAGTTTGTGGGTCAAGTAAATAGAAAACTTGTGTGACACGTGAAGCAAGCACCCAAGGGTCATCTTGATTGCCTAAATTATCGAGGTCCACGACTGTCAACCCAATCTCGTTGACTTGGTGTTGTTTGATCCAGTGGCATCGAAACAGGGCCATTCATATACCCATTCCATAATCAAGTTCCCATATGTCATCAATGATGCCAAAGAATGGGATCTTTCACCCCAATCCGTCGAGAGCTTCTATTCGAACTCCGCTATTTTGGTTCACACATGTACTATCCTTTGTGTGGGTATAGTATGTGTACCCATTGATGTCGTAAGCTTGCCAAGATGTGACTTGTCTCGATGGCCCCCTCGCCAACCTACTAATGGTAATATCAAATGTGGTTTCTTCATTCGGTAAGTTTTGGTCCTTCAACCATGTAGTGAATCATTGCTTGTGCTGTTTCATGACCCACTCATCTGTGCGGCCATTACTCTTCTCCCTAATGATAGCCAAGTGTTCATCAATGTACGGTTCCATTAGTTTTGTACTCTGCATGACACAGTAATGTGCTCGACTCACTTCTTTGTATTCCTAGTCGATGAACACTTTTCTCCCCTTGGTGCCCTTCCCAACAAGCCTACCCTTATGACAAGAATCGGGTTTACCAATCCCTTTCTGCCCTTTTAGGTACTCTTGATAGCACTCGATGACTTCTTCAGTACTGTAGCCCTCTATCATGGAGCCCTCTTGGTATTCTCGATTATGCATGTCTCAGTTAAGAACCGACATGAACCACTCATAGGACCACATTTCATGCAAGTAGCAAGGGCTCAACGCCTCTATCTGATGAACCATGTGAATCATGAGATGTGGCATTATATCGAAAAAAGTGGGAGGTAAACACATTTCAAGTTGGTTTTGTGTCTCCACCATGAAATCATGAAGGTCACTCAGCTCATTTTTACCAATCGTCTTCTGTGAGATCATCGAAAAGAAGTAGCACATACGGGTGATGGCCATTTTTAGAAACTCTGGCTTTATAGACCTAATTGCAATAAGTAGGAACACTATTAGTATGAGATGACAATCATGAGCCTTGAAGCATGTTATTTATAGGTCCTTCATCGACACTAGCCTCTTCATGTTTGCTGCAAACCCAGTTAGAACTTTGACCCCTCTCAAGAAAGTGCACATCGCCCTCCTCTCATCCGGGGTCAGGTTAAAGCTAGCCGCAGGTAGAGTGTATTTTCCATTACCCTCAGGTACTGGGTGAGGCTCTTGCTTCACATTTAGCTGCACCATGTCTTTTCATGATTTTAGACCATCCTTTGTCTTGCCTATGTCCATCAAGGTAGCAATAAGACTCTCAAAGACATTCTTCTGCACGTGCATAGCATCAATGGCATGGGGGACCTCCAAGTTCGGCCAATAAGGCAGATACTGAAAGAAGATCGACTGTTTCTTGAAAGGTATGCCAGCGACAGGAGGTGTGCTTCTATCTTTCTTCGTCCCATCTGGATTCTTCTTTCCAAGGACGACACATATGTTTTTTACCATTTCAAACATGTGTTGCCCATTTTGACGTCTCTCTAGAGGGGGTTCACTCTTTGGGGTGTTGCCATAATATCTGAAGTACATCTTACTACGGTATTTGTGAGTTGTATTCAAGAAGCATCGGTACCTTAGGTAGACTATCTTCTTGGATGCATCTAGGTACACCCATGTAGCCATCCAAGCATACTAAGCATCCCGTCTTCCCTTTGATCTGTCCAGACAAAGCAAACAACGTGGGGTAATCATTGGTAGTAGCAAAGATCATGGCTCTACATATGAAGTCCTCCTTTCTGAATGCATCATACATTGGCTCCCCATGCCTCCATAGCCTCTCCATTTCTTGCATCAAAGGCTCGAGGAACACATCTATGTCAATGCCTGGTTGTTTTAGACCTTGAATGAGAATAGTGAGGAGAAGGTACTTTCTCTTTTGACACAGCCATGTTGGAATGTTGTACATGGTCAAGATCACTAGCCATGTGCTATGGTCGCTGGTCCTCTCATTGAACGGATTCATTCCATCGGTGCTCAAGCCAAACCGCACATTCCTTGGGTCTTTGCTAAATTCTCTGTGTTTCACATCAATGCGTTCCCACTAAGTACCATCGGTCGGGTGTGCAATCACATCATCACACGCCTTGCGCTCATCATCCCACCATGTCATGAGTGTAGCTTCCTTAGGGTTTAGGAAGATATGCCTCAAGTAGTCGACCATTGGCAGGTACCACATGACCAAGGCAGGAATTCTTCTTTGCTTTGCATCATTGCCTAATGGAGTGTCCTCTAGGGTTTGAGAATCTTGTACCACCTTTTCCCACCCTTCTTCCTCTTCTTCCCCATAGAGACTTCTTTCCCATCATAAAGGTCATTGTTCTTGTACCAACTAGCTCCACACCTTGGACATTTATCTAGTGAGTTGAACGTATCACCACAAAAAAGGATATAGTGGTTGAGGTATGCATATATTTTTTCAACTCCCATTGTTAATGGATTTATAACCTTCTTCGCTTGGTATGTGTTGTTAGGAACTGAGTTTGGCTTTGGCAGCAATCATGACAGGAGATGTAATAGATCATTGAAACTATAGTCGGACCAGCCGTACTTAGCCTTCAGGATGAGTAGCTCAAGCACAAATCATAGCACTGTCTAGTGTGTCGGACAACCCTTTTCAACACTATACATAGTCTCCTTCGATGCTTTTTTTACCCTTTCCAAATTCTCTAGATCTTTTGGGCTCTTTAGTAAAATCTCTGGTCCAATGGACCAAAGCATGTCCTTCAAATCATCATCATCATCTTCATCACCGACACGTGCTCCGCTATCATTATTGCTACCACCTTCGTCGTTGCCAGCCCAACCATCAGCACCACCACCTTCGTCAATGGAACCATTAGACATTTGTGCACAAAGCACTACTACATATTGGTCCAGGTAATCTTGGGTTTTGGCGTCATGTTCTTCTGGATCAACTTCGTCAACAACCGTTTCACCATAATGAATCCACATTGTGTAGTCCTTAATAAATCCTCACATAATCAAGTGTGATATGATGATCGTCACATCTTTGAATGCGAGATGGTTCTAGCAATCTCTACACGGACAAATAATTGAATCTTTATTCTGTTTCAACGTCTTTGCATGGTTCTCTGCAGCTTCAAGAAATTCATAAACTTCTTCATAGAAACCTGGCTTGTACCTTAATGCACCATACATCCAAGATTGTCTGTACTCCATCTTTTATGATAGGTATCAAAGAAAAAATTAAAGGACTAATTATTCACAGATATATAACCAGCGGTTCATGAAAAACCATTCTAGAGAATAATTAGTGACCTAATTAAAAATATATATTTAATTCTCTACTTTAATTTCTGGGTTATAATAACAAACAATTTCAAAGACAACAATTAGCAACAATTAATATTTTACACACTATCCTTCATGCAAAAATGTAATTAATAATAAAAAAACCAAACCCTAGCTCTAGATCTAGATCTACATGACACATCCATTAAACTAACTAATAGACAACTAAAATCAAGCAAGATCCACTAAATAAGGGTGTAATCTTATTCCACTAACTAATTTACCCTAGAACCTTCAAAACTTTGGTCAAATTTGCTTCATAAATGGCTCAAGCACCATAGAAGAGAGAGAAAAGCAAAACCCTAATTACTCACTAACCAACCATTAAAACTTCCAAAAAATATTTGGAATAATATTTTCTTACTTTCTACAACCTCTCCACCAAAGAAAATAAGATCAGAACCGTACCTCCCCCTTGAAAGAGTAATTTTTGGGAGGTGCCCAAGACCCCCTTCCTTCCTCTCTTGGGCTACAGTAATTGGCACGAGGAGGAAGAAGGGGGACGTCGGCCCTTTATACTGGGGGCATTTGTAGGGGTGGCTGGTGATTGAGCCGCCCCTACAAATCAAACAGTAGAGGCGGCTGGTGAGTGAGCCGCCTCTACAAATCGACCCATTTATAGGGGCGGCTCGTATCACCAGCCACCCTTACTGTTCGATTTGTAGGGGCGGCTGGTCCACTGGGTCTCAGGGACGCCCACTGTAGGGGCGGCTGCTGATGGAGCCGCCCTTACAAAAAAAACTTCCCGTTGCTACAAATCCTTTTTGTAGTAGCGTAGGAAACGTAGGTGCAACACCTAGACACTGAACTCAGCCATGTCTAGTAATATCATACTCAAAAGTAAAATTGGAAATGCTGGAACTCTTAGAAAGAAAATCAGAAATGAACGAAGAATCGATCGATCGGTGTGGAATCGGATTTGGACTCAAAGACGCACCGCGTTGGCAATGGCCTGGTGATCGAGGCGAGGACATGTGAGAACTGAGAAGGTAGGCTTCTCCCAGATTGAGATCATATTTTTTTATTTTTTGTTAACTATACTATTATTTCCTCTAAATCGGAAACAACTGAAAAAAATAGTTGAAACCAGAAACCATTACGTGGTAGAAAAGCTTGAAAAAAAAAACGTTTCATGCAGAAACAGTTTGGAAAAATATAAAAGCTGATTCTTAAACAAAAGAAGTGTTGGATTAGGATTCCTATTCAAATTACTCAAGATCGAAGAGATCTATTTGATTAGGATTCCTAGCTATCCTCTATATCTATATCTATATCTATATCTATATCTATATCTAATAATAAAGAGGTAAAATTTCTCTCCACCTATTTTTGGTCCGTCTATTTTTTTGTTCGTCTCCTTTTAACTACTGGACAATGAAAAGTTTCTTCTATCCAGACTTATATATATAACCCGTGCTCAAACAAGTTAGAATAACTTAATTTTGTCAAGCAAGACAGGGAGTCCGATTCTAAAACATATTGGATCGTGTATGTGACCTAGACTCATATACCGTGTTCATATATGTTACAACAACATATGTCTAGCGATGATACAGAGTCCGATTCTAATATATATTGGGTCCAATTTGAACGTACTCTTATTAATGTACCGTCACATTGGTCCGTCGTTTGGACGTGTCGTGTAATACTCCAAACACATATGTAGTATTTCTTCACGTGGACCTACGACACAATCTGCCGTCCACTGCCACATTTGATGGCACGGGACCATCAAAATAGAAAAAACAATTACCGCCCGCTCGCTTCCTTGTCATCCATGGAATCATAGATGCATCGAATTCATGCTTGATTTTCTTTCCTTTTTTGTCTTTTTTTTTGTTTGTTAGCAATGCAAGATTGCATGCATACATGGCAAGCAAATCAGAGGCTCAACTGTTTGATGCAATGCGAGCCCCATATGCATACACGCATGGCAAGCAAATTAGAGGCCTGATCGTGTACGTCCAGCAGGGCGCGCGCGAACTTGAGGTGGGGCCAGGGACAAGTTGGACTTTGGCCCTGAAACCGCATAGACTTCATTCGCGAGACTTTGTTCGCAGGAGCACGTATACTATGTCCTGTGTGCATGAAACCCTCTCTTCCCAAGAGATTTTTCCATCTACAGAGTCCGATCCGAGTTCTCCAGTCCGGAGTCCCATCCGGTGATTTTGTAAGGAGCGTTTTTTTAAGAGTGGTCCGATCTAGAGTCCGTTCTTTTTAGAGTCGGCGTTTTCTTTTTCTAGAGAAGATTTTTCCCTATCAACGATTCCTTTGGAATCTTTTTAGGTGCCGAGATAAATCATTGGACTCATATACCGTGTTCATATATGTTACAACAACACGTGTCTAGTGATGATACGAAGTCCGATTCTAATATATATTGGATCCAATTGGAACATACTCTTATTAATGTACCGTCACGTTGGTCCATCATTTGGACGTGTCGTGTAATACTCCAAACACATACGTAGTATTTCTCCACGTGGACCTACGACACAATGTACCATCCACTGCAACATTTGATGGCGCAGGACCGTTATGGCAAAATTGAAAATAGAAAAAAGAATTACCGCCTCCTCGGTTCCTTGTCATTCATGGAATCATAGATGAATGGAATTCATACTTGATTTTCTTTCCTTTTTTGTCTTTTTTTGTTTGTTAGCAATGCAAGATTGCATGCATGCATGCATGGCAAGCAAATTAGAGGCCTGATCGTGTACATCCAGCAGGGCACGCGCAAACTTGAGGTGGGGCCAGGGACAAGTTGGACTTCAGCCCTGAAACCGCATAGACTTCGTTCGCGAGACTTTGTTCGCAAGAGCGCTCATACTAAGTCCTTCCCCGGAGTTTTTTCCATCGACAGAGTCCGATCCAAGTTCTCCAGTCCGGTCCCCGGAGTCCCATCCGGTGATTTTGTATGACGCTTGGTATTCTTTAGAAAACCAGGTGCGATAGAATGGTATCAGAGCAATGTTGACTGTAGGACGCTCAGTCTAGTTAGAAATGGTCATTTTTACAAACTTATTTCGGTAAAAAAAAAACTAATCTTGGATTCCCCCCTTGATGCTTTGTGAAAAATAAAAATACTATTCAACGAAAGCCCCTCGTTTCTCTAATATCCATGAAGATACCTGTGAAGTTGAAGAGTCTACATCAACAATAAGCATCGCCATAGAGGATCAAGAGTTCAACCTCGCTAAACCTAAGCCACTTATAAGAAGTTTTTATCCTAGCACTTTGTACGTTAGCAACGATGCTAAGTGCTAGTGTGTTCTCAATTAAGGTCGACATCATGTTAGTGTGCTCTTGCATGGTTGATTGTTATGTTATTATGTCCTTGTGTGATTTGGCTCTTTATAATGAGTGTAGCTTCAGCGAATCTCGTGATGAGATTCCTGTTAAGGGGGTAGTGTTGTCATACCCCAAAATTTCCATTTTGGGATATGACTTAGAAAACACTAAATAACAATAAATGACTTTATCGTTTTCTAAAATTTCTCAACTTTAGTTAAGTTGTTGATATTCTAGATAGTGGAAAATGTGAGTTTCTAAAATTTTTATAATGAAATTAATGGTTTGTTGCATTTCATGCCTTTGCATGTGTTTATGTATGGAAAATGAATTTAAATGTTTTCCAAAAATGCCTAGGTTTTTATCCCAACACCATCTTTCCGAAATATCATGCCCAATCGCTAAAACCCTAAATCCGAATCAAGCACCGATCCAATTTCTAAAACCCTAGATCAAGTTCTCAACCAATCTTCAGATCAAAACTATAATCAATTCTAGACAACCAACATCCTATCTTTCTCACTTTTGTACTATTTGTTCTGAGTCTGAATCTTACTCTCAACTAATGCCAAGTGTCTCTCAACATCCTTTTCCCTTCACCCAAATCGATCCAAACCCAATCCAAGTCTTTGTACTTTTATCTTTCTCCACCGATCCAACTCAATGTCAAATCATGTATTGCAAATTTGGGACGCGACCCAACTCTTTTCTCTCATGGACAGGCTTAGTTTATCTCTCTTTTCCATCAACAATGATAACCTAAATTTCTCTTGTTTTTGCTAATGGATCAAGATGAGTCTCTTCTCTTGCTTTGGGCCATGCCCAAATTAGCCCAACACCCCCTCTCTTCTTGTAGCATCAACGCAGATTACCTCTCTTCCTTGTACCATCCCTTCATGCAAAAACAACAGCACTTAATCCATTTGCTCACCTCCTTTACATGCCCCCTCATCAATCTCTCTTATCTCTCCCTCCCTAAGTGTGTGAGCACAGATAATTGTCGGGCATCAATGGCATGGCAGCCACCTCCTCCTACTGCCCACGCCCACCCCTTCTCATGCAAAAATATATGCACACATTCCTCCCTCTCATAATTTACTAGACACACCTTGAGTACTCCTTTACTCCATCCTTTCAATTGCATGCATGCACAAAACCGCCAGCCATATCTCCTTCTCCTCCTTGCAATATTCTCTCCTCCGAATGGCGCATCTTCCTTTCCTCCCATGCAGAAAACTGCAGCAAATGTTCCTCCCTTAATTCCCTTTACAAGCCCCTCTTATCCTCCAATACCACTCTCTAATTGCATGAGTAATAAAGGGCTCATGAAATAGCCATGCATCACCCCTTCTCCCTTATTTCTGTTTTGCTCGACAGACACAGGAGCCGCCCCCTTCTCTGCCCATGCAAAACAACTGCTACACATAACTCTCTCTCTAAATTCCCCAGCCTTACCTTCTTTTGCATGCCTCTCTTCAATCTCTCGTTAATCCTCTCTTGACAACACCCCTTTACACCATCAGTTTCACCTTCTCCTTGCATGGATCCATGTAGAAAACAGCAGCCATATCCCCTCATCTCCTCTCCTCTCCCTCACGCAAGCACCAGATAAGGAGCATCCCCATCTCCTCCCCTTCCTCCTCCATGGATGCCCCCTCCTCTTCCTCTACATTCCTCTCCCTTCTCTCCACAAAAATGGAGCCTCCACGCAGCAGTGATTCCGATTTGCCGCTGCATGTTTCATCTGGCCGCTGAAATCCTTCACACCATGCTGTGGTAAGGAGATTCTCCTTCTATGTTCTTCATCGTGAAACTGATCTTCAGCGCCTCCTTTCTGTTGTGTTGATTCCTAGCACATCAATGGTACATGGAGGCCACCCGGTGTGCTTATCATCTCCCCTAACCTGCAGCACCACACCATCGCCACTTTTGTTGCCGCTGCTGTACAGAACATGGTGAGGTCGCCCCTCCCTCTCCCATCTCTGATCTTGTTGCCCATGACCCTCTCATTCATCTCTTTGATCCCTCATTTGGTGCAGATCATCTCCGAGGTGGAATTGACGCAGTCCCGTTGATCGCTGGCTGCAGCGCCACACGTCATCGCCACCAGCTGATGTCAAATAAATCACCTCTGGCCATCCAAAATACCCAAAGTGAGGACCCCATTGTCATCCCTGTTCCTGATATGTCAATGTATATGATGTGTTTCGTGCATTAGTTCAAGTCCCGCTAATTTCCGGCGATGTTTCCCTTGCTAACGTGCCGCTGTCCATCGTGGGCAGCAGCGCTGTTTCCAATTGGCATCTGTGTTTCTTGAGATCCTGACCTCTGATCATCGAACCATTTTTCCACAATCTAATTACCATCCATAAACATGCCCCTGTAAGACGGTTTAGCCATAGGAGTTCAGATGCCAGTGATATCATCGTCTCTGTGATCACTGCTCTGCTGTCCTGGCTGCTGCACCACTCTGGATGGTAATGGTGTTCCCTGTTAATCCGGCAGCCCCATCTTCAAATGCTTCAACCATCATGTGCCTATTATCCTAACACATGTTTCTGCAAGTTGGCTTGTCCATAGGTGCCACAGTCACCGAGATATCGATGCCATAGTAACTGCTACCCCTGTTGTTCCGTGTATGCAGCAGCAGCACCTCTGTCTCTTGTCGTTGCTGCCGCTGTCAGCTTCAACGTGGCCACCATGAACTCCAATACGAGCACCCAACATCCCCTTCTACCGTATATGTCAATTCCTATTACAATTCATGCATCCTAGTTCATAATTGATGTAATCCCGATGAAGTTTCCGCAACAACATGTCGCTGTCCTATGCGGACAGCAGCACTACTGCTGATTGGCATTCATGTTCCCATTGATCTAGACCTCTAGTTATCGAACCCTTTGATCATGAGGTAGTTCTTGAAGTTACACAATTACCTGCAAGTTGGTTTGGTCATAGGAGCCGAGATAAAAGAGATATCATCTTTTCCGTGCTTGCTGTCTCTGCTGATTCAGCAGCAGTACGCCTCTAAATGACAGTGATATTCCCCATCAACCACTTGTCAAATAATCAAACCCTTCATATAGCATGTCCATCATATCCTTGCACATAGCTCTGCAAGTTTTGGAGGGCATCCATGCCATGATGGAGGAGATATAGAGTCCATAGTGTTTGCTACCCCTGCTGTCTAGGCAGCAGCCACGCTATTTCGCAATCATGTTCCCCTGCCGACTGACAGTCAAAGCATCATGCCCTTTTGCCATATCATACTCCATACTGTCCATAGCAGCTCCACAAAATATATTGTCTATTGGTGATACAAATACCATGTGTTTGATGATCGAAACCCTTGCTGTCCGCCGACATACATGTCTTGTGTGCACTAGTCGCTGTAACCTCGTTCTCCGCTGATCTAGTATGTGTCTCCATGAACTGGTTGACCATGACGTGTCCTCATATATCCTCTATATATATCCAGCAACACTGACTCATATCTCAAAGGAGTAGTTAGAACACAATATATTTGTTAAACATCCTTGCTAGCCTTGCATCTTCCCTTGCTTCGCGCTCGGCAAGTTCTAGCCATCCAACCACTACCACTTTCATTGACTCATCACTTTCTATAACTACTGAGCCATCTCTTAACCAAAACCTATCCAAAGCTCCTAGTTCCTAATCCATAGTTTTCCAATGGCACCTGTCGATTGACCAATGGATGGCAAACCCGTTCTGTCCAAAGTATGCCTCTGTTTGACATGCCCTCTTAGCACAACATAGCCTTGTATGTTTCTCTTATATGTTCCCCAAAATCATGTGGTTGTCGGAGCCTCCACTTCTGTATAAGTTTCCTCTCATTAAGCTTGCATAGTCTTTCTGTGTGATCTAGTCCTTAAATCTTCGTATGCTTACTTCATTCTTCATAATGTCCGGTCCATCTTGTATACAACCCTCTGATCATTTACCCTTCATCTATAAATCCACATGTTCTCTAAATCTTTCAAGTGAGCCCAAATACATCATGTCTATTCTATTCCTATCATTTACCAAACCTTCTAGCTTCTCTCTTTGATCTTCCATGACCGGTTAACCGTAGCTTTGTTTAGTTGTTTTTGCGCTCTAAGATTGTAGTTACAAGCCCTCTACGTGTTTAAAAACCCTTATATGTTGTTTTATAATGATTGATGTATTGTTCCTAGGTTTGTCTATTATGCTTGTGATGGTTGCTGCTATCGTTAGAGGAAATTGTACAAGGATGATCTAGAAGGAAAGTTGGACAAGTTTGAGCACTATTTAAGGCAAGTGTAACATGAGTTCCCTTGGTACCTAATAACCATTTAATCACCTCTTCATGTGCATGTGTCTAATATGATAACCCCTAAGGACTTTAACTAGAATCTTTGTTAACCTGAATTCTTTGTTACCTTGGGTTATGCATATTGGTAGTTTTGCTTAGCCTGCAATCATCAACATCATAATGTTAATTTTGACTAATGATTTATGGAATCAATATTAAAAGGTGTTTTTTAGCAATATGGACAGAAGAGGACTAGAGCATTGGGCATTTTTGGATGCTCTAGTCTGCCCTTCATAAGACAACCATGAGAACTACATGGCTCTGGTCTTAGTCTAGTATCCGGATCTGTTCTAGTTTGTTAGCAGCTTACCGAAAGGGAAAGAGGGGGTGCCAACTAGGGTATAGCTTTTGTCCTACCGCGGTGTGTGCTAGGCTGCGGTTATATGTGTGCCACCTTCGGAGCAGAGCATCTATATCTGCCTGGTCAATCCAAAACTTTAGTGGCTGCTACTTATTAGAATGACTGATGAAAAGTTTTGTAGTGATCCCTGCCAACTTACCTTCGAAGTGAGTCAAGAGGCTGATCACCTCGGGCAAAGGGCAATCACGACTCGTGGATAAAGATGTACAGCCTCTGCAGAGTGTTTTAAAACTGATATATCAGCCATGCTCATAGATACGAGCGGCTTGGATCCTTTTCGAGATAGATGGTTCTATGGATGGTTTGGGTGATCATAATCTTGATGATAATTATTATACTTTCACCTTGGGAGCTTAGGCATAACCTAGCAACATAGGTTTAATAAATAAAATATGACCAAATAAAAGTGCTTATCGCAGTTCAGTCGTGTCTAGCCTCTTGAGTCTTTCATCCCCTCATGTTATACTTGTTGAGTATGGTGCGCTCACCCTTGCTTTACAATCAACAAAAATCCCGGATGGGTACTAGATGGTGGATTAGGTGAAGAGTTTTTTGTGGAGTCCGTGAGTACTAGGTGAGTGCTTCCCCCAGTCAACCGTCCCTATGGAGTATGGAGTCCCGAACAGAAGATTAAGAATAGTTTCCGCTATGCTTTGTAATATATATAAGTTTTGTTGTAACTATGTTTCAATATGTAACAAAGCTTCAATATGTAACAAAGCGTTGTCTTTGATAATCTCTATATTTGTCGCTATATGTGTCGTGTGGCATCCTGGGCACATATATAGTTAGTGCTTGGTATTCTTTGGAAAACTAGGTGCGACAGTTAGTTAGAGGAGGCCAGACAAAAAATAGGCTAAAATTTTAGCTCTTTAATATTAGGTATAGGTATATATATAAATACTTATTATGCACTATGAATATTAATGATTTTTTATATATTTGGTCAAAGTTAAAAGTGTCTGGCCTCTCGGAAAGTGAGAATGATACTTATTTTGGGATGGAAGGAGTACTTACGATGAGGACTCATGTTGATAAAAGGTAATATAGCTACTAGCAATGTAGCAGTATTTGTTACTTTTGTAACCGAGAATTGAGAATTAGGCACCTATTCGTAGGCTGTTTTGGTCAATTATTCAAGTGGCGCCGGGTCAAGCAAACCCTCACAATGTATGCCGTATGTTTAGTAGCTAGCTAAAGGGTTTTAGCAAATTTTTTAGGGCATTAATTCTGTTATTTAGGAGCAGCTAGGAATGATAATTTTTTAAAAAAAAATGAAAAAAAAGTATTCTCCATGTGCAGATTATTATTGTGCGGATTAGTAGTAACTACATGGCTACCCACTAGCTATGTACCTGGGCTATTATACAGAAGGCATCTTCTTTGGATACGGCTGTGGCGGTCTTGCAGCAGGTGGTGAAGAATATTTTCTCCTAGATAGGTGGCATTCTAGTCTATAAATCGATAGCCACTAGAATATATCAATCTTTCCTTATTTTGTTGGGGTAGTGCTTCTTATTTGGCAAGGGTCCAAAGTACCCAGAGATTTCGTATCAACCTAACATAATTTTTTGAGAGTTCAGTAAAAAAACTAACTATGTCGAAAAAGATCATTTAACTATTGTTTTTCATGCAAGAACTACAACTCACACAATTGAGAAGAAGTACAATAAAATTTTAAATGATCGGGAGACGCAGAGAGAGAGAGAGAGAGGAGCACACAAGGCAACCTCAATATTTTCTCATTTTGGTCACCGTAGCAAATTCTGAATTTGTGACATCGTTATTCAACTTTGGATGGTACTAGTTTGAAATCCTCGATGCTGTATTCTTCAGAAGCAACATCAACCAGCAACGTGATCAGGCAAAAGTCAAGACGGGACCCTTCTCTCCCCCGAGCGCTCCCCAAGGGTGACTCGGGGGCGACCGCCGCGGTGCCCCTAGGGCCCCCTTCGGCCGCCGTCGCCGCCCTCTAGCTTGTGGCGACGGCGGCCCGCGGTGGCCCAAAAAAAGGTACCCATCGCAGCCCCCCACCTCTCTCTTTCCCTCCCACTCCTCCACCACCATGCCTTTTCCCCGGTGGTTCTCCGGCGGACTCATCGGCTGCCGGGCCGGATCTGGCCTCCTCCTCATCGGATCTGCGACGGCGCGGGCTGGGCGGTCGGGGCCTAGGCGGTGGTCGCCAACAAGCGGATCTGGCTGGCTAGGTTGCCTTCTCCTGCTACCGCCGTGCCGCTCCTGGGTGGCCAAGGCCAGGGCGGCGCTGGTCTGCGGCCGGTTATAGCCGGCCCGTGGCCTGTGGGTGGCCGGCCCCGTGCCCCAACCCTGGCTTGCTGCGAGGCGGTGACCGACGGCCGGCTATGAGGCAGCTAGGAGTGGTGCAGCGGTGGCGGCAGCTGGATCTGGCCGGCCCACGGGCTGGGGCAGCTACCCCCTGGCCTCCTCGCTCGCTGTAGCGGTGGGCCACGGCCTGGGGCGGCTGCCATGCCCGAGAAAAGCTATAGCAAGTCAAGCTTCCTTCTGCCAGCGACCATGGTGCACGGCCTCCACCGTCCGGGAGCGGTGGCCTATCGGGGGCCTAGCTGGCCGGGCCCTAGCCGACCTACCCCTGCGGCAGCTAGATCTGGCGTCTGCACGGGTGCTGGCGCCTTCTCTCCGACAGATGGATGGTGGCGGGATGTGTTGTCATGGCCAGAGTGCGTGCAGGAAGATGCGTCTGCACCACCATGGAGTGCTTTGGCTGGGCGGACGACGGTGACGCCTCGGGCACCACATACCTCCTTGTAGGCGTCATTGATGAACCCATACCTCTGCATCGACAATGTCGGATTCTGGGTGTAAGCCCCACCTTAGATGCCTCTAAGGCCAGTGGCGATGGCGTCCACGGTGGTAGTCTTGGGCATCACCCCTTCTTGAAGGCGTCATTGAAAAATCATTAACGGCTACTCGCTTGCCCCCGTGTCAGTTCCTGCCGTGCGGCCGGCTCCTGGTGAAGTTCCTAGCTATGCCTGTGTATGCCTATGTTTCACCGCAATGGTTTGTCCTACTACACTTGACCTCGCCGGTGTCGTTGTAGCAGATGCTTTGCCGCTATCGCTTTCTCCTTTGGCGGATGCTTTGCCGTCTTTGTCGATGGCCACCTCTTTGGCATATGCTTTTGCTGTTGAGAGTGTCATGGCCGCTCCCCTCTGCGGATGCTTTGCCGTAGGGGGGTGTCTTCTTCCCTGAAGGATGCTTGGCCGTCTATGATTCCCGGGCGGATGCTTTGCTACCATTGGCTCGTTGGCCCTCTCTGTGGTAGATGCTTTGCTACTGAGAGTGTGCTGCCTCACTTCTTGGCGGATGCTTTGCCGCCGTGGTCGCTCGGTCTTCGTTGGCGGATGATTTGCCACCGTTGCTGCTGGATGCTCGTTCTCTGGGTGGAATCTTTGCCACCGCAGCTTTGTCTAGTGCGTAGGCACCCATTGCGTTGGTGTATCTAGGTCTAGGTGGTGGAGGTGGTCGCTCTATTTTTTTCTCTTTCTTGTCCTTATGTTTATTCCAGGTCACTAACCACTATCTTTGTGGTCTGTGATCTGTGCTACGAGGGCTCTCTCGTAACTGTGTCGTGTAATTCACTCTGTTTAATGAAAAAGGGCTATATTCTCCGATCGTGAAAAAAAAGTGTTGAACAGATATCACTGACGAAGCAACGTGAAAGGTGTTTCCTTCACTGATGACGAAGCAGTACAACCAGCAATGCACGGGCACATATAAAAAAAGTAAGGGATTTATTAAATTTCAGGTGTTTGAATTTTAGTTTTCGTTAGATGACGGTTATTGCAAATATTCTATACTAAAATTATAGTTTTAGTTCGTTGCAATTTCTGCAAATACAATCTGCAATTTTTTTGTTCCGAGAACAAAAAAAACTTTACACAAAACCACAAACCTGACAAAATCTTTATATGTGTTGGCACAAAGATAATTTGACAATTTACAATTAATTTTATAGTCAGTAAAGGATAAAAATTTGATATGTTATGACACAAAAACAAATAACAAATCACAAATTGGTAGTATATAAGAGTGTTGTCTGAAATCATCTTAAAATTCAGGCACCTGAAATATAAGAGAAGGAAAAAAGGAATATAATAAATAAAACACTAGTAGGAATAAAAAGGTATTTCGTGGCTTACCTTATTCAAATTGTTGCCCGCATCAACCACGTGTTCAGTTCCATCACAACCTCAGCTCCCTCTATCTTGATCTGCTCATTTAAATTTAAACCGAATCTACTGAATCATGGCTTTCAATGCAGGTGGGCAAAGAAAGAAATGCCAGGCACACAGAGGCGTGTTTGAATTTGAATCGAGTTCGGACATCTGAATCGAATCGGAGACATATGCCGTGGGGCGCGCGCATACGCGAAGGAAAAGCGTGTGCCCAAGACGTACAAACCGTCTCCACTCCGTAGTCGGATTCATCTGTGTGGCGGTGGCGATCAATATAAAGGCGCCGGAGCCCGGTTCATCAGCAAGCCATTCAGATCCCCCTCTCCCTCCTCCTCAGCCCCCATCTTCGCATCCATCCACAGCGCGTCTTCCTGCAGCAAGCGGCGTTCCATACCGGCGTGGACATGGCGGAGAAGAGCCCGCTTCGCCGGTGGAAGCGCTTCCTCCCGGCGTTCGGCGCCATTGACGCCGCAATTGAGGCCGCCACCAAGGGCTGCTCCCGAGACAAGTACCGGGAGGTGAGGGTCGAGCTCGTGGAGATGCTGTGTGATGCCGCGGACAACAACAGCGACAGCAACGAGCCAGCGGAGGGGCTCCGCCAGCTGCTCGATGAGGCGATGGTCGAGGCACTCGAGACGCTGAGGGTGGTGGCGGCGACCCCGACCGTGCTGGAAACCACTCACGTCATCAAGGCCGTCGGCGACCTACGGGGCCATGAGTCTGGGAGGGTGTGTGGCCTCGCGTGCAGCAGCATCGGCGGGTGGACGGCGTCAACCAATCGTGCCATCTCTGTTAGAATTGATCTCATCCGTCTTGACCCAACGGTCGAGACGGACCCCTTGACCGCGTCCTGATCGGGAACGTCCAACCATCTAGTGGCTGGTGGGCCCCCGTCGCATAGTGCCTATAAAGAGGAGGTGGGGCAAACGGCTCAGGGTACGAGGTTCACCGCCGCCACAGCCCCACTGTCCTAACCCTAATCCGATCCAAAGGGTGGCACTGCCAGCGGCGGGAAGCGCGACTGCCTCCACCATCGCCGGTCTCCATAGCTACACCAAACGTCGCTGCCCGTGCGCAGATCTTCACCGACGAACCAGCAAAGGCAGGGACCTCCTCCGACGGTCAGATGCTCCTACATCTCCCTCTCTCTCTCTCTGTCTCCTACTCCCGAAGCAAACTCTAGGTCTATTTGATTCAATTGGTAAAGATATCACCCCACTGATCTACACCACGGATGGTCCAAAGTGTTTAACATTGGCATCAGAGCCAGTTCCCTAGGCGTGTGATCTAGATCGGGGCAAAGAAAAGAAGAAAGAAAAGAAAGAGAAGCGAACTTCGGTTCGAAGAAAATGTAACCCTAACCCTAAAGAAATGGGACGGTCCGGGGAAGTCTTACCAGGGCTTCCCCGCTGCCATCACTACTGCCTCACGCGGGATGGAGCACCCGCCGTCGGCTTGCTAACGTGCGGGAAGAGAATCAAAAGTAAATCCTTTCGGATCTGAGCATACAGACTAGGGTTTTCACTAACCCTAACCCTAACTGGGTGAAGATGGAAACAGAGGGCTCGGATTCAAGAAAACGATGAGATCTGAACCCGAACCCGCTACAGACTCAGAGAAGAAGAAGAACAGGGTGAATCCCTAACCCAAAACCCTAACCCTATCTCGATCCCCATCCCAATCAGTCAAAACCGAGAAGAGCAAACAAGATCCGAAGAAACAGAAAGGGAAAAGGGGATGAGGAAGAGTCAGTGGGCTTACCTCGCCGCTGCGCAGCACTGTTGCTTCGCCGGCGTGCGGGAAGTCATCACGGTCCCGCTTTGGGCTCAGGGCAAAGGGCGCCACCACAAAGCCGCTCGACGGCGGCGCGCTCAGCCTTGGGCGAGCGCGCGCGCCGGTGAGGGCCCCGCGGCGGCACCGCCATCTCTCCTCTGGTCGCCATGGGCGTCTACCTCTTGCTCGATGTGGGGCTAGAACAGAGGAGAAAGAGAGGGAGATAGATCGGCTGGCCGGCTGGAGACTCACAGTGAAGGCGGCGGCGCAGTTGCCGGCGGCCACCGCCACCTTTTTTCCTCCGCCATAGCCGCTCCGTTCGGTGGAGAGAGAGGAAAGGAAGAAGAGAATGAGCTAGGGTTATGGGGGGAAGCGCCGGCCCAGCGGTTTTGTTTGCCCTAGATGCGCGCTCGGCCGTCGGATGTGCATGAACGACCGAGATCGAGCGAGCTGCATCGCGGCCTAGGCGGGGCGCGCGGCCGCGGCGCTTTGCCGGCCCAGGCCCACGTTGCGGCCTGGGTGGCAGAGCGCGCGCGCGAGGGAGCAAGGCTGGGCTGGATGCTGTTTTGGGCCGGGCCATTTTTGATGGTTGGGCCACAGTGCAGTAAAAGTTTAAGCTATTTTCTTTTTCTAATTTTTCCAGTGATAAATGGCTCAAAGAAAATTGGAAAAGAGGATTTTCCTGTGGGTAAAATTCAACAATTATGTTCATAGTTCCCGCTGCAAAGATTGTTTTATACTCCGATTAAATTTTGGATTATTTTAATTGAAGGAATAGTCGGATGATAGTTAAAGTTAAATTATGGTATTGTTATTTTCTGACCAACGTTGATAACAATATTATAATTCTATGACTTCTATGTTTAAAGTTTAAATCTCTGATGAATTTTGCATCAAAGTGACCAAATTTTCAGAGAAAAGATAAAGATCAAGGAATGCTCTTAAACTAGAGAAAGATATTTTCATGTTTCCGCTGCAATGAAGTTGATTGTCTTCTAATTAAATTCGAACCAACAGGAGAATTTAATTTTGAGGAGCAGTTCTATGTTTTCAAGGTTATTGAGGTTCTATATGTTAATTCCATCTCTGCCCAACGGTGATGTGGAATTAATGTAGAAGAATGATGTTTTATTCTATTTCTGCCCAACGGTGATATAGAATAGAACATAAAGATTTTAAAGTTTAATGAGCATTATTGTTGAATATTTTTTCAGACAAAAGACCTCCATGCTTTCATTCTTGAAGGCAGTAAGAGAAATGAGCTGGGTACTTGTGACTCAGATGATGAAATGCCTAAGGGCAATTTATGTATGAAAGAATGCCATTGTTTAAGGGACTGTGTTCTTTTTAAAGAATGGCTTTAAAAGAAAAGAATTCTAGGATATTGATCCAAGAAAAGAGATAGATCAATGAGAGTCTTCATTGAGAAATATCTTTTATGTACTCTATGTGAAGAAAAATTTTATTTTCAGTTTCACTTATGAGAGTTGTAAAAGTCATATACATGTTTAATTTGACCAACATTGGATTAAACATGCGTGTTAAAAGAATATTCGGATTTGTTTCTGAATTTGATGATTGAACACGAGCCAATCCTGGCATTTATGTCGGTTCAAGGGAATTATCTCGCATGGCGGGAAAAAGTTTGTGATAGTACCCGCATGGCGGGAAAAGATTGAGAAAATACCCGCATGGCGGGGTAAAGTTGGCATAGTACATATGTTAACCAATCCTGCATAGCGGGAGAGTTTTGGCATAGTACTTATCCCGCATGGCGGAAGAAGGATGTGATGACTCATGTGCTCTAAGTGTATCCCGCACATAGAGAGAAGTTTGAGGTAGCTTTTATGTTATCCTAGTATTGACCATACACTCTGATTATGTCATGGTCATTAAGTACTTAATGAATTTAAGAACAAAAGAAAGTTGCATGTGAACCAAAAGATAAGAATGATATGCAAGTGTGACTTGTAGAAGTATTGATAATAATAGACTATGTTGAGTTTTGAAATGAAATGAGGAAAATGTACTCCCATACGAATTTTGTTTGCATGATGTAATCATGTGGATGAAGTCAGTAATCAAAGTTTCCTCATTCACAAGAGTTCTGAATGTTTCGAAATTGTGGTAGAAAAGTTCATATCACATTTCGAGGGGGAGAAGTGTAAGATTAATTAAGAAAGACAATTAAGAAAGATACTTCCCCATACTTCAGATAATGCAATGCATACTATGCATTGAAGGTAAAAGTGATCTATAAAAAAGATGAATATGATCATTGAGGGAGTAAGACGGTCATAATAACGATACCCCTAAAGTAAAGAAATAGCTAAATTCCTGGACCTTTTATAGTTCCGATAGGAAGATAGCATAGTCGGCTAATATTCATACTGGACGAGTTCAGAGTTATCAAGGTGGTGCTAAACGCGCCGTATGAGTTTTTTGAAAGATTAAACCCAAAATAAAAAATTCGAAGATACACCATCTTTAAAGAAGATGGAGTAATCTAGGGGAGCATGGTATGTAGATACCTAAAGCTTGAATAGATAATAGCCCTATATGAAAGAAGTACCATGAGGCCCCAGAAAGTCTCAGAGAATAAGAAAATCAGATATTTCTGGTGACTAAGAAGTAAAAGTTAAGAAAGAAATTTAAATAGAGAGTGATTCCACCTCATTTGAAGAAGCCATGAGAGGCGTTCACTCGTCTAAATGGCAAGAAGCAAAGGAACATGAAATGAAATCGATAAATACCAACGATGTTTGGGACTTAGAAGAAATTCCTAATGGAGCCAAAATAGTAGGCTATAATGGGTCTACAAGACAAAGGTGACTCCAAAGGGAATATAGAAAGATATCCAAAGGCAATATAGAAAGCTATAAAGCGTCACTTGTGGTGAAATAATTTACATAAAGAGAAGGAATAGATTATAATGAGCATGTAAGGATTCTTTTAGAATCATAATAGTATTAGTGGCATATTACGATTTACAGTTACATCAGAAGGATGTAAAGACACATTCCTCAACGGGGATTTGTATGGAAAAGTTTACATGGCATAACTCAAAAGGCTTTGTCGTGGAAGGAAAAGAACGTAAAGGGATGTTGCCTAAAGAAATCCATTTATGGATTAAAGTAAGCTTAAGACAGTGGTTCTTGAAGTTTGACAGTACAATAAGAAAGTTTGGGTTTTAGAGAGAATATAGAAGACAATTGTATTTATGCAAAGTTTAAACATGGAAAATTTATTTTCCTAATCCTGCATGTGGGTAGCACCTTACTCGCTAGTAGTGGTGTTAATCTACTGTTGGAGAAGAAGCAGTTCTTGTCCTCAAGTTTCAATGAGAATGGTCTTGGTAAAGCATCATTCGTTACAGGAATTGGAACTTACCGAGATAAAAGGAAAAGAAGTATTAGAACTATGTCAAGTGTATACTTAGAGAAGATTCTAAAGAAATAAAGTATATATGTGAATAAACCTGTGCCTGTTCCTATAGTCAAGGGTAATAGTTTTCGGAACTTTCAGTGTTTTAAGAATAAATGTGAGATCGATCAAATGGACGTCCTATATGCTTCAGCTGTTGGAAGCTTACTAAATGCTTATAAGCAAGAACTTACCCTGACACAGTTTATGTATCCGGGATGTTTTTAGCAGAAGTCCAGTCTAGATATAGATCACTAGAGTGGAGTTGAGAATGTTTTGCAATTGTGTAAAGATTTATAGGCCTCATGGTGAGTAAGAAAGAATAAGTACTGTCAAATAGTTGTGGGTACAAATGTTAAATTTTGGCGAGATATTTAGTGAAACCCACAAGTAGCTAACACTCGCAGTTGGAGTTTTATTATGGAAAAGCTCCAAAGAAACAGTTGTGGTGTCATCAAAGATGCATACCCATGGTATAGCTTATTATGAGGCTTAAGGACAGACGAAATGGTTAAAAGAACTTACACCCGGAATTGATAATGGTATACAATAGCAATAACCATTTAAGAAGTTCGCTCCTATAACAACAGGTCAAGTGTGCTGCCAAACACATTGACGTTAAAGTTATACGTTGTGAACGAGAAAGTCCAGAATCATACTGAAAGTATTGAACATAAAAGTAACAAGCAAGTGCTTGCGGATCCGCGTACAAAAGGCTTATCACCCAGTGTGTTTGAAGAACACACAGTCGACATGGGTTTATGGTATAGCCTATGATTTCCAGACAATAAAAGGCCCAAAAGTTAAAGAATCTGTTTCAGAACTGAGACGTGTATTGTAGCTGTTAAGTCTATCGGCGATTGACCGTGACGATGAAGCATGCTCTATGCACTAATCCGTGATGGAACAAATAAAAGTGAAAGGGATTAAAGTCAAAGTTTAAAGTTAAAGTATGAGTTGAGATCAAGGGGGAGAATGTTAGAATTGATCTCATCCGTCTTGACCCAACGGTCGAGACGGACCCCTTGACCACGTCCTAATCGGGGACGTCCAGCCATCTAGTGGCTGGTGGGCCTCCGTCGCACAGTGCCTATAAAGAGAAGGTGGGGCAAACGGCTCAGAGTACGAGGTTCACCGCCGCCACAGCCCCACTGTCCTAACCCTAATCCGATCCAGAGGGTGGCACTGCCAGCGGCGGGAAGCGCCACTGCCTCCACCACCGCTGATCTCCACAGCTACACCAAACGTCGCTGCCCGTGCGCAGATCTTCACCGATGAACCAACGAAGGCAGGGAGCTCCTCCGACGGTCAGATGCTCCTACATCTCCCTCTCTCTCTGTCTCCTACTCCCGAAGTAAACTCTAGGTCTATTTGATTCAATTGGTAAAGATATCACCCCACTGATTTACGCCACGGATGGTCCAAAGTGTTTAACAATCTCAAGGAAACTATCGCAGATGCAGCAGGTGCACGAGGCGCTATCCGTTCCCGTCGCCCCTGATCTTCAAGTTCAAGGAGACAAGAAGCAACCCTTCGCCACTGATCTTCAAGTTCAAGGAGACAAGAAGCAAGCTGCCAAGATCCGAACCAGCGCGTCGTCCAAAGACGATGATGTCTCCCGCCGCCGGCGGCGATCACGTTCGCGTCCGTAGCGACAGACAGGGGATGCAAAGCGCAAGTACGCTGGAGGGCCGGGAGGCTACTACCGAGAAGCACATGGCGTGAAGCGGCAGCGCAGTAATAATGTCGAGCAGAGTCCAAGAAAGACACTCCGGGCCTCCAAGGATCGGAGCCGAGCCTGAGCAAGCTGCTAGAGATCGACGGACGAAAGGCGCTTCTCAAAGTCGTTGCGTCATTGAGTTTAGGGTTCTGTGATGATTGATGATTGTGAATCTGTGAGATGAGAATCCTTATCATGTCGCATTCAACAAAACTTGTCAACTTTTGTAACCTTGTTGATGCCTTTTAGAAGCAAGAGGCTGTGTTCTGCTCCTGCATGAGTGAAATATAATAAACTCTTATTATTCTTGTTAGAGCATGCATCCTGTTCTGTATTCTGATCAAACCCTTTATGAACAGTTGAATTGAAGTCATCACTCAATATATAAGAAAAGATCATGGTTTTCAAATATTTATGTGTCATGTAGATACAAAGATATTCTGGTGGGTTACTGACTGCTAGGGTGCGGAGGAATGAGGCATGGAATTCAGAAGAACCTCTGGAAATGAGGCTGCAAGTGTGTGGGTCTACATGGCTTGCCAGATCAACACCGTACACTGACTTTCAGGGTATAGTTTGTTTCTCCACAAGTTTTTAGGTCTTCAACTTCTGCTAAAACGGTACACAGGGTACTTACATGATTTCTCAAGTTCCCAGATCACTTCATCTTTGCTGGTATTCAGGCTACTGTCAGATAACAAGTGCAGCAGATCCTCCCATAACAAGCCAGCTCGGCTCGGCTCGGCTCGTTCTAGCTCGTTAAGATAACCAGCTCGACTCGTTATCTTAACGATCCAGAAGGCCGGCTCGGCTTGTTTACGAGCTTAAGCTGGCTCGTTAAGCTCGCGAGCCAGGTGTAAAAAGTACACAAAATATAATATTTGCATTTATCTAAAGCTTGAGAATACTAAACAATACAAAAGTAACACATCCAACAGTCTTAAATCGAACAAAATATTCATATGTGCTAACATATATATATAAGTATAATAATATACTATAGTATTACACCATACATCCATGTCTCATACTATAGTTTTTTCCTTGGAAGCGTGGCTCGTTTGGCTCGCGAGCGGCTATCGAGTTGGCTCGAGTTAGCTCGTTATAGCTAACGAGCTAAAATCTTGGCTCGGCTCGGCTCGTTATGATAACGAGCTCAGCCGAGCCAGTCACGAGCCAAGTGAGCTAACGAGCTTCGGATTTTTCGTCCAGTCTTATGGCCTCGGCGTTTGATTAGTTTGCTTTTGCTCTTGGTTGTAAGCTGGTATCCCAGCAATGTCGGAGTATATATAACATGTTAAAGTAGCTTTGTTTATAAGCAGGGTAAATTCTTCGTTCCAAAACCAAAAAGAAAAGATTCATGAACCAGATTTGGATCCCTTCTGTAGCGACTTTTCACTGCTGTCAGCTTAATATCATCCATCTTTATTAGTGGCAATGCCCCGATGATCAGATGTTGAACCACTTGTTTCTGTTCAACAGTACAGTGGAGCTCTTACAATTTCTGATCCGCACCTTCGTCAACATGTGTTTCTGGGAGTCGACACATATAGTTTCAGATAATTATTTTTCCATCATGTACCAGGTTTTAATATTTTCTTGGTGAAATATGTCACGTAACTTTGCAAATAAACTTCTTATGTCGATGGTTGAGTCACTAGTACAGAAATGATTTTTTTGAACACGACTTCCATTTCTAACAGAGGCGGATGGCATAAGAATCCGCTTGTAATTATGGCGAGGAGCACTGTAGCTTATAAACCGCCTATAGAAATATATTTTCAGGGACGGTTCTGTTAAATAAACCGTCACTAAAAATATACTTATTTTTAGGTACGGTCACTGGTAAAGAACAGAGCTTTACTCCCGGTGGGGAACCCCCTCTAGTCCCGGTTCCCCACCCGGGAGCAAGCATCCGGGACTAAAGGGGGGGTCCTTTAATCCCGGGTCAGGAACCGGGACTAAAGGAGGACCTTTAGACCCGGTGGGTAACACCAACCGGGACTAAAGGTGCCTCCTGACATGCCACGATGGCCGGCACCTTTAGTCCCGGTTGGTAATACGAACCGGGACTAAAGGTTTTTTTCTTTTGTTTTCATTTTTTGTTTTCTTTTCAAAATAGGTTTTTGAAGTCGTATTGTATGCCGCTAATTATACATTTATATGCGCGTATAGTATGTTTCGGTTCAAGCACAATGAACGTATTAAATCACACAATTCAAGCATAGAAATATATATATATATATATATGCATCATATATATATTTACATGCATGCATCCATATGTGTATTTTACATTATATTATTTCATGTGCATATATTATAAAAGATTGCATTACAGTTGTTGTGACATAACAAGTTTCCTCTTATCCTCTAGCTTGGCTTCAATGGCAATGTTGGTTCGAAGTAGAACTCGCCCTTGGAATCGATGACCTGCTCATTAAAAAATCCGGCTATAGACTCTTGAATTGCTTTGATTTGATCTTACCGTATGACCTTTTCCTCCAACCATCGAGTCTACAGATTTGAATTAAAGGAAAATAAATTAATATATGTACATATATATATATATAAAGACATAGTAACACGATCAATAATAATAATTAAATGAATATATAGTGTATTTTTAACGTACTTTGAGTCTCTCTGTAGGAGTTCTTTGGGAGAGCACCTTGATAAACTTGCAAACATAGTAACCACAGTAGTTGTTCCCCTGTTCCTGCCTCAGACACCACTTTACGAGAAAAAGATTTGTCATCCAATCTGGTGATCCGGTGAAAGCTATATGTTTAATTAATAAAGATGATGCGATTCAGGGGACTTACTTTCAAAGGGATTACATTCAGTGGCGCTTTGCATTTTTCCATATGTTGCTTCTCAATAAAGGTTTTCCAAACACTGCCCAATAAAAAATTTGCCACGTCATCAGATATAGTTAATCATCATGTTTGTGTGTATATATAGTTGCTAGAGATCCCAAAATTACCTCTGGATAATATCTATCATATCTTGGTAGTCTTGTTGTGGTTTTCTCATCGAGTCATAGATTATCAAGTGACTTTTCACCAGATCGATGTCCATCAATATCCAGTGATTGCTGCATGTGTTTATAGGATATAATGCATAACACTCATTAATTAACTAGAATCAACATATGAGCCATTAAGGATATGATCGACATGATTAACACTCACTTGAAGTTATAGAGAAAGAGTATATCCTTCTTGTGGCGTTGGTTCACTAAGAAGTTCATGAGGTTACTCTCTGACTCAGACTTCCAATTAGTCTTTGGAGTAATTGGGTCTTTGAATACTATATGGGGATCAACAAAACCAATTTCATTGCAGCCTTCCTTTCTAAGCTCTGTCATTGTAAATCTGCATATATATAGTACTTGTTAGGATAATTTATATGCATATACACACATATGATGAGTTTAATAATAGATCGAAAGAATTATTACTTACAGGCAATAGCAGCTAATGATAACTTTATCCAGAGAGGTCAGGTGGCATAGTTGATGAAATTATGCAAAGTCAACATACATAACATCATCGCCACGGAACCAATGTTCGTCTCTAATTCTGACACCAATGCAGAAGTCTCCACTGGTAGACGCCTGCATGTACCACTTGTTTAGCAGGTACATTTGCGTCCCCAGATCAGATAAGGCTTGAGGGTTGTATAGACTCTGGCCTAGTACAAATTTTTTCTTCCAAATATCAACCTCCGCCGCACTCTCAATGTTTCCATCACCAAACATCTGGTAAAGGTCGAGACCAGTCTCATCAAGAAATTCACCAAGGTGATCCAAATCGATATCCGGAGGTATGTTTGCCTGATGCATTAATCCTAAATTCGAACCATATTCATTACCAACAACTAGCGGGGGGATTGATTGGTGCGCTTGTTGTCCGAGTTGGGCAACTCCTTTCCCTGCTCGCTTCTTTTTCTATGCCGCCTCAATTGACTTGGTGAGAGTGCGGTCATAGTCCGATAACGTTGATTTAGACGGCTTACGAGATTCCCGCTGTTGTTGCTGGTAAGAAGTCACCTTTTTTCTTAGAATATCTAGAGCTACGAAGAAGTACGGTTTCTTCGGGTTTCTCCTTGCTTCTTGATTCATTTTAAGTTTGTCATAGAATCTAGACATGTCTTTTTTATATGCATCAGTTCCTTCTTCCTTCTCTTCAGATATTATTTTGAGAATAGCCCTTGGTTTCACAGTGGCTTTCTTTGCAGGCGGGGACTGGTTCTTTGTTTGAGGGGCTGGCCTCTTGCTAGGCTTCTTGGTAGGCGGGGGTGGGGGAGGCGTTGGAGACCTCCTTGGAGGTGTTGGCAGCGGCGTTGGAGACCTCCTTGGAGGTGGCGGCTGCAGCGTTGGAGACCTCCATGGAGATGGTGTGGATGCAGCCTTGCCTTCCAACATAATGTCATCGTACAGAGCACTATGATGATCTGGTGATTGAACAATTAGATTTAGGTTGGGGGAGGATCTGCTACAAAAAAAGGAATGACATATTATTATGAGCAGATTATTAATTATTTAAGCCAATACAAATTAATGATGTAGTGTTTTCATCCGCACGTACCTATGGTGAGGTAGTTTAGGAGGAGGTGGAGCCGACATCCCTGGAATGATGATGTAGCGCTTGCGCCATAGAATGAATGTCTTCTCCGCTTCTCCTAGAGTCTTCTCGCCATCACCTCCAGGAATGTCAAGAGGCAAATCACTAAAACCTTTTTTAGCTTTATCTACCGAGATGGTAGCATATCCTTCTTGGATTATATTCCCATGAATCCTTGGTGTCTTGGTTCGATCGATAGGATTAACAAGACCGATAGCCACCT